>NW_005842879.1:603131-611280 GCF_000455745.1 Alligator sinensis
GGGGGGCCGGGAGCAGTGGCACATGGTAAATCTTGGGTTGTTTTTAAATGCCAAAGGTGATCTCCTACTTAAAAAGGTTGGAGACCACTGACTTAGAGCATCCTTGAATTGTTCTAAGTGCTTAGACAGCCATAACAATTTTATCAGTTTTTAATCAACCCAAAGGGACTGCCCTGCCTAGCAAGATGTGGGACGGCCAGGGTGAGGGTAAATGTATACACAGCATCTGTGTGGACCTTGTAAAGAAACAGCTTGAGAGGCTAGACACCTTCAAGTCAGCAAGTCCTGACAGATTGCACCCCAGAGGACTTAAGGAGCTGGCAGGAGTCATAGCTCAACCACTGGCAAAGATTTTTGAAAACTCCTGGCATTCAGGTAAAGTACCTGAAGATTGGAAGAAGGCCAATGTGGAGCCCATCTTCAAGAAAGGGAGGAAAGTAGATTCAGGGAACTATAGGCCAATCAGCTTGACCTCAATCCCTGGAAAGATTCTAGAAAAAAAATCAAAGAGACCATTCTTGACAAACTGGCTGATGGCAACATCCTGAGGGACAGCCAGCAATGGTTTGTTGTGGGTAGGTCTTGCCTAACCAATCTCATCTCCTTCTATGACCAGGTGACATATCACCTGGACAAGGGAGTAGAGATTGACTTCATATATCTGGACTTTAAAAAAGCCTTTGTTCTCGTGTCCCATGATCTCCTCTTGGAAAAATCGGCCAACTGTGGCCTCAGCTATATCACAGTCCAGTTACTGGGGGATTGGCTCCGAGGCTGAACTCATAGTGGAGGTCAATGGAAGTGAATCATCATGGCACTCCGTGACCACTGGTGTCCCCCAAGCCTCTGTCCTTGGACCTGTTCTCTTTAACATCGTTATCAACGACGTGTCAGAAGTGGACTGACCAAGTTTGCCAATGACACCAAACCTTGGGGTAAAGCATCCACACCTGAGGATAGGCTGGTGATCCAGGCTGACCTGGATAGGCTATAAAAGTGGACAGATACAAATATGATGACATTCAATACTGACAAAAGTAAGGTACTCCACCTTGAGGGGGAAAAAAACCCACAGCATGCTTAAAGGCTCGACAGTGCTATGCTCACTAGCACCAAGGCTGAAAGAGACTTGGGGGTCATGATTAACCACAAGATGAACATGAGCCACCAATGCAATGTCGCAGCTGATAAAGCAAACCAAACTCTGGCTTGCATCCATAGCTGCTTCTCAAGTAAATCTCAGGATTTAATCCTCCTGATGTACTTGGCCTTGGCGAGTCTGCAGCTGGAGTACTGTATCCAATTCTGGGCTCCACAATTTAGGAAGGATGTGGAAAAGCTTGAGAGAGTCCAGAGGAGAGCCATGCGCATGATCAGATGACAGGAGAACGGGCCTTATGACGAGAGGCTGAGAGCCATGGGACTCTTCAGCCTGGAAAAGTGCAGGGTCAGGGATGACCTGGTGGCAGCCTATAAGTACATCGGGGTGTGCATCAGGATCTGGGGGAACATCTGTTCACCACAGCACCCCAAGGGATGACAAGGTTGAATGGTCACAAACTCCTCCAAGACTGTTTTAGGCTGGAGATAGTAAAGAAGTTTTTCCTTGTCCAAGCCACCAAGGCCTGGAATAGACTCCCTCCAGAGGAGGTGCAAGCACCTACTATGGACTCTGTTAAGAAGTGTTTGGATGCTTATCTTGCTGTGGTCCTTTGACCCCAGCTGACTTCCTGCCCTTGGGGCAGGGGACTGGACTCGATCTCCCGAGGTCCCTTCCAGCCCTAATATCTATGAAAACGATAGAGTACAAACTATCACAATGTAACTGTTGTCTTTGCAAGATCCTGTCATGATACAAGCATAGTAAAGCCCTGGCAACATTAGCCCTAGTTCACTCAAGGTGAAGATGCATAGATTTAGCTAACTTCTATCTACTTAAATATGCAGATATATGTTACTTCATAATAGCTGGTGTGCCCAAGTGGCATCTCCCACCGCTCAATTAAAGCAGTCAAAAGTTAGCCTTAATTACAGGCTAGTCAGTGGCATGCCCACTTTTCAGATTAAGGTATTAAAATGGATTAAATCCACAGTGCACCCCTTCTGTGCCACCAGTCTCCAGTTGGCCAGTCTGGGGGAATGTCACCCACTGAGAGAAAGTCGAATAGAGCAACTGTTCTCACAAAGAAAGTCTATACTATACAGATCAGAAGCACTTGGGCTGAGGTGACTTCTTGGTACCCAAATTATTCTTCACTGCTAACATAGTAACTAACTAATCCATCAGCAATGTTTTCCAATAATAAGATCTAATGTTTTAATTTAAACAGTATCTGGTGATTTGCTAGTGAAATTAGTTGGAGGAAAGCAATAATTGCATTTCATTTCTAAGTCAAATTATTCAAAAGGGTTGCCTAACTCCAGGTTTCCTCCCAGATTCTTATTTTTGACAAAAGCCAAACACCTGTAGTTCTTATTGTCATGCGTCAGAATAGAAGATATTCTGCATCTCTGAAAATCAACCTCTGTTATCTCTATGCTGAAAAGTAAATATAATCTGTATATGACGCTAAAGAACAAAGAGAAGTCATGCCCTTAGGTTTAGACATTCAAAACAGCAGCTGTATGTGCTAACACAGGGAAAACAGAAGAGCATAAAAAGCATCCTAAGGCAAGTGAATTGAGAGCTCAATTGTGTAATGACAAGTATTTGAAAAGGGAAGAAAAGATCAACCATTACAATGTGCTTGATACTACAGGTAAAGGAATTAGTTGCATTAATACCTTGATGGCGGGGACTGGTGCAAGGACTGTTTCTAAAGGTCACATCTCACTGCATTCACCTGAAATGCAAGAGCCATTTCTCAGGGTGAGGTTTGTGTCATTAATTCTATCAGCTCAAAGATTGTTATTACATGCTTTTAGGTGCTGATGACTAGAAACTCACTTGTACCAGAATTAACTGGTGTTCAGTATCCCAGCCACTGAAATATTTGTAAGGAATGCTATATGCTTAAAATAAAATCTATATGTTTTATCATTCTGTTGCTCAGTGTATACTGTTCAGGAAATACAAAACAAGGTGATAAATGTCTCTAAGCTGCAGAAAAGGAATCCATTCCAACCCCCAAAATATAGAGTGAATTGTGCAATTGTGGAAAGACCCTGAAAGATGGGTTTGGTACAGAAATTTATGGACACCATGGCTTATGTTTAAAATTTCCATTCTCCTATTCTATGGAGTTACAGCACAAGGAAAATTGTCAATGCCACAAATTGCTGACAAGCCTTGAAAACAACCTCCTTTGGTCCCCCCTATTACAAAACCATGCAGCTACTTCACCTCAATACTACTAATGCATATTTATGCTTAAATGGGCCTTAGCATCTTCCCTCAACCATCAATTACTTTCTCAAGCCGCAGTAAGTTTGTTCCTTTTAATGCCTTGTTTTATCTTGTCCAATTTTGTTTCAGCAGTGAGTCATGTGTGCTTCAAACTGCTTCTCTGAGTTGTTTGTTTTGTCTTTTTGTTAGAAAAGCAGCTCTCACTATGCTAGGGCACTTTCACTGCATAACTGGTTTCCCCACCAGATGAGATCTAAATGGCATCCCTCCCCCCACCCCCCATCACTGATTTATCAAAGGTACTTCTCAAAAAACCAACTTCTCCTCCCCCACTAGAAACTACCTCCCAGCAGCCCATGCACTTCAGAGAAATCTTATTTCTTTCAGGCTGCTGAAAGTCTCTCTGATAGCTTCTCAACAAAAGCTATAGTAAATTTACCTTGGTGCTAAAAGTTTATGCCTCTCTTCTGCAGAACATGGGGTTGTGATACTCAGTGGCATCACCTTTTATTTCTCAGCAGCTCTGTTTTCAGTCGGTCTTGTCCTAAAGCTGTTCTGGTGCTTATAACATGGTTTGCATTAGGTTATAGTCCTCTTCACACTGATTGCTGAAACTGTACTAAAATCCTGAAGCAATATTGGGTATGAACAGGCGTTCATTTCCAACACTAGAAATCTTGCTGGGAGAGGCAGCATACAGGTGTTCTAGCCTGCAGCTGCCCTTTTTCCTCTGCTCACTGCTCCTTCCCGCAGCTGGTCAGGGAAGACGAGGGAAGCAGCCACTGCTTCTCCAATCTCCCAGTCCCCAAGGGGGAGAGTGAAACAGTGGTTTTGAGGAGGAGAGGGAGCAGTGGGACAATGCTACACACACGTCCTCCAAAACAGGGTCTCTCTGGGCCAAGGGATGTGCAGACAGCAATGGATGCTCCTTCCCTTCCCTCCTAGTCTCTGGGAGGGGAGGGAGCAGCAGGGTAATGTCCTTGTGCTTTCTCCAGACCAGAGTCCTCCAGTCTCTGGAATGTGCAGGGGGGCAGAAGTAGCTCAACTTCTCTGGTATCAGGAGGAGTCAAGCTTCAGGGAATTGCCCCCTACCCTCCCCAGTCTGGGGGACTCCAATCTGGGGAAAGCACTGGGGAGACTGCTGTTGAACTCGATTTCTCCATAATTAAGACAAGTGTACAGACATTCATTCCAACAAAAGAAATTTTCACAGAGGAGATCTTCTAGTCAACCTGGAAGATCTTTCTCCCAAATAGGGCAGGCTTCCTCTGGAAGAAACTGAATGAATGCTTGTACATTGGCAATTTCTACCAGGAGACCAAGTTTTCCACTATCAACCTAATGCCTGTAGGGGGTGCTTGTGAGCATAGACCATAGATCTCCAAGTCATCTTTGCACCAATTCCTTGACTGCCTGACCCAATACTGTTACGCTTTTACAATAACCTGGAGCAGATGCAGGAGAGACTTAGGTTTACAATAGCCTCCCTACAGCCATCAGTGGTCTGCTGCACAAGATGAGGTTGGCCATAATACTCAGTACTAGCAATTCACTCAAATTGCACCAGTTAGAGACCACATGGCATGTTTACCTAGACTTTGTTTAACCACGGGAATAAAATCAAATAAATACAAAAACATAAATACAGCAACTCCTTATAGATATCAGTTACCTGACAAGGCACAGCCACAAGTCTATTGTCAGAGCTGGCTGTAGCTGCTAAACTGCTTGGCTGAATGAACACACCAAGCCAATCAACAGACAGACATAGGAAATAGCATATCACTGTGTAACTATCTTCACACCAGCCCAGCACCCTCAGTTTTAACGGTGTCATATCGGCTTAAGAGTGGAGTAAGGCAGTGGTGAATTAGAACTAAATTTTAATATCAGTTACAAATGTTTGGGTTTTCAACCACAGTAGTAGCAATTTTCTTAGTAAATAAGGCTCTCTCCCTCCCCACAATGACATTTTTGCCCACTATAATTGTGTTGCAGATGAATCACACACTCATAACAAATGTACAATGGTAGGATTTATTTTCTGATGCTGCAAAAAAAAAAAAAGGCCCAAACACCTACTCCTCCTAAGTACCACTACTAGGCAACATTCTCTAGGAGAAAAAAATTAACTATATCTGAACAGCATTACAAAAAATAGAAACTTATGAAAACCTCATATATACAATTCAAACCCAAACGGAAATAAAGCTTTTTTGCTGCTTTAAAATATTCTAGATCATTTAATGTGTTTTAATCCATATTATTCTCCCTTTTTTGCCTATTTGGATCCTAGCCAGATAAAGAAATGATATATTACTTACCACAAGAAAAAACATTTTCACGGGATTCCTAACCCAATTTTGTAGTCACAGAGGTTGAGAAAAGTACTTTGACTGAGCATCACCAAAAGCTCCTTAAAAAGGAAGCCATTTGCAGTGCATAGCAAAACAATTTTATTGTTAAACAAGTTTACTAACTTTTGAAGAATGGTACTTTTATGCATCATTTGATTATGCTCTTTAACTTATTTATATGTATACAATCTTGATGTTTATATATATCCGCTATTATTTATTACACTCAGGGGCAGAACCAGGAGGACACAGTGGTGCATTTGCATCCTGTCCTCCCCCCGACCTGATTCCTGGTCCACCCAGGCTAAGGACAGATATTACGCAAACTGGTTTAAGTGATCGGAAACTGGTTTAAACCTGTAACAGAACATAAGTTCAGTGCACATATTCAAAATGGCTGAAACTGGTTTAAGATAAACCTGGTTGAATATAGTATCAGACTTAACTGATTTGGGTCAAACTGGTTTATGCAATGTCTGTCCCAGACCCCTGGCTGCTTTAACTTAATCACAGTCCCCCAGCATCCCAGATGTTTTGCAGCCCTGGGCTGCTCTGTCTGCTCCAGAGAGCAGGGCTGGTCCCACCCCTCTGCTCCCTGGCCAGAGCTCTGCAGGAGACTGCAGGCACAACAGTATCTGCCTGTCTTCCCCCTGCCCCACCCCTCCCTCATTGCTCAAGCAGGGACCTCCCCTCCCTCCCACTTCCCACAGCATGGACCCCAGCCCCACAGACTCTAGGCATGTGGTATACTAGCTAATGCTGAGAGATGTCTGTGTCCATGTCTCCAATTTCACTGGGACAGGCAGATATAACAGTGTCCATGTAGGGCTTTTTGGAACTAATCAACAGGTCAGTTGGTAATGTCCTTCCATTCCTTCCTTGGAAAAAAACTGTTTTGTTGATGGTTAATAAACACTGTGTTATCAGTTCCCTGCTGGGCTGGTCAGAAGGTGGGGGCAGGGAGAAGCCCTCCCTAATCAGAGCATTTTAGCAGGCATGGCCACACCCACACCCCCCTCAGTTCAGCCTTGAAGGGAAGGGACCCTTTGCCTCACAGTGCTAGCTGGGGGCTGGGGTCTAGCAACATTCCCACCCCTTGAGCAGTGAGCAAGGAAAAGCCTGGGATGGTGCAGGCAGTGTAGGGGTTGCATGCCCACCCCCGCTCAGCTCAGCATTGTGGGAGGGAAGGGAGGGCTGCTCTAGCACACCTTAGCTTCTAGACTGAGCCACTGCAGGCATGTGCCTGCATTTCCTCAGTCCAGAGGGAATGTCTTTGCAGTTGCAATCCAGTTCAACCTAGGCTGGTTAGACTAACCTGCAAAGATTGAATCAATTCAGGCTCAGGCTTTTTGCATGTTTGTCCCTAGCTTGGATGCACTTTGGGCCTACAGGGGTTTTTGGTATAGTTCCCAGAATCTCTCTGTCAGTGCCAGAACCAAAGAGTTAACACTGCTGCCACTCAATCCCAGTTGCTCTATTCTGGAAGGGGTTAAGTCAAGGGATCTTGAACAGTGGCATCTGCTCTAACTCCTTGTCAGTTAGTGCTGACACTGGTTCTAGGAGCCGTGCTGTTAATTCTTCACTGCTGGCAGCCACAGTGACAAGTTCCCAAGCCAGATCCTGAGGTGAGCTATTCAGCCTGCAAGAAATCCCCAGTATGGATCTAACATACAAAAAGGTCCACAGACTAGATCTAGCCTGCGGGGCCAATTGGTTTTTACCACCCCTGTTTTAGACCTAGGACTAGATGAGGAAGGTCAATTAAACTGGAACAATTCATATATAGCTAGAGGTGTCATTAAAGACGTAGGCCTTTAGCTAGAGTACTTGACAGAGTGTGTCTTTAGACTGAGGGAACTATATATAAAAAAATAAAACAGAAATATTTTGCTTAAGAAAAAATAAAACAGAAAGCTAGTTGCCCATTTCTTATATAATTGCACTTGCAAAGGTCTGTTCATCCTGAACTAAATGATTATTTCTTTTGGAAGGTGCAGGCATCTATCTTCTATACTTCACACCTGAGGTTAGGCTTCTGCAGGATTTAGTTTTTGAGAGGAAATATTCTTATCATAAAAAACCCATCAATTTATTTTCAAAATTCCCAAAAGCAATTTGGTGCAAAGAATATACTACTTCAGTAACTGGAAAAAAATGTATTCCAACTCCTCTGAAGATCTCTTTTTGACAAGATTCTCATTTTGGATCACAGTCCTTCAGTGTGAAGCCTATGGAACTTCTAGAGATTTAAAAAAAATATTCTTAAGCACTGTACAGGTGGGATAGAATGGGGAAGAAAGGTTGGGGTGTGGCACTCTACATCAAAGAGCGGTACACATCCTCAGCAAACAGCACTGGGTCAGAAGATGGGCAGACTGAAGTGCTCTGGGTCAGAATACAAGTGGGTAGAGGGGGAAGGGACTTAACGGCGGGGGTCTACTACAGA
>NW_005842880.1:0-937 GCF_000455745.1 Alligator sinensis
CAGACACACTATATATATGTGTGTATATATAAACAAACACACTATATATATACACACATATATACACACATAAACACACTATATACATACACACACTATATACATGTTTATATATACACACATACACACATACACACACTATATACATACACACATACACACACTATATACATACACACATACACACACTATATACATACACACATACACACACTATATACATACACACATACACACACTATATACATACACACATACAATACATGTATACATACACACACTATATACATGTATACATACACACACATACACTATACACACACTATATCTATACAGACACACACTATATCTATATACACACATACACACACACTATATACACACACAAACTATTTACACACACTATATACACACTATATATACACACACGCTATATACATATATATACACACACTATATACACACAGACACACTATATACACACACTATATATTTATGTATACACACATACACACACTATATATATATACACACACACACTGTATATATATATACACACACACACTGTATATATATATACACACACACTGTATATACACACACAATATACACACACAATATACACACTATATATATATTTACAGACACACTATATACACACTATATATATATTTACACACACTATATACACACACACTATGTACACACACATACACACACTACGTACACACACTACATATACACACACACTATATACACACACATACACACTATACATATACACACAGACATACACACTATACATATACACACACACTGTATGTACACACACCATATATATATACACACACACACACTATATAGACAGACACACTATATATATGTGTGTATATATAAACAAACACACTATATATATACACACATATATACACACATA
>NW_005842880.1:1359-34451 GCF_000455745.1 Alligator sinensis
TATACACACACACACACACTATATAGAGAGACACACTATATATATATGTGTGTATATAAACACACACTATATATATACACACTATATATATGTAAATATATATACACACACTATATACACACACACTATATCTATACACAGACACATACACACACTATATCTATATATACAGACAGACACACTACATATATACACACATGCACAAACACTATACACACAAGATATATACACACACACACTATATATATATATATAGTGTGTATGTGTGTGTATATAGTGTGTGTATATAATGTGTGTATATAGTGTGTGTATATAATGTGTGTATATAGTGTGTGTATATAATGTGTGTATATAGTGTGTGTATATAATGTGTGTATATAGTGTGTGTATATAATGTGTGTATATAGTGTGTGTATATAATGTGTGTATATAGTGTGTGTATATAATGTGTGTATATAGTGTGTGTATATAATGTGTGTATATAGTGTGTGTATATAATGTGTGTATATAGTGTGTGTATATAATGTGTGTATATAGTGTGTGTATATAATGTGTGTATATAGTGTGTGTATATAATGTGTGTATATAGTGTGTGTATATAATGTGTGTATATAGTGTGTGTGTATATATATATATATACACACACACACTACACACTATACATACGTATATATACATACACACACACCATACACACACTACACACACACTATATACACATATATATACATACACACACACACCATACACACACTACACACACACACTATATATACACACACACACTAATATATATATATAGTGTGTATGTATATATAGTGTGTATGTATATATATATAGTGTGTGTATACACACACACACACACAATATATATATACACACACACTATACACACACACTATATAAATAGTGTGTGTATACACACACACACACAATATATATTTATGTATATATACACATACACTACACACACACTATATACATTTACACACACACTATATGTATATATATAGTGTGTGTGTGTATATATAGTGTGTGTGTGTTTTAGTAAATACACACACTATATATATATACACACTATATACACACACACACACACTCCATACACACTACATATATACACACACACACTATATACACACATACACACACTATACATATACACACAGACATACACACACTATACATATACACACACACACTATATACACATACACACTATATAGACAGACACTATATATATGTGTGTATATATAGACAAACACACTATACACACACACACTATACACACACTATATATATGTATATACACACACTCTATATATATACACACTCTATATATACAGACACACTATATAGACAGACACACTATATGTGTGTGTGTATACAAACACACTATATATATATGTATATATATACACACTATATATATATGTATATATACACACACGCACACACACACACACTATATCTATACACACACACTATATCTATATATACGCAGACACACACACTATATCTATACACACACACTACACACACACAAGATATATACACACACACTATATCTATACACACATACACACACACTACACACACACAAGATATATACACACACGCACTATATATATACACACACACACACACCAACTATTTACACACTATATATACGCACGCATGCTATAAACATATATACACACATACACACTATATATACACACACTGTATATACACACACGCACATTATACACACACACTATATATACACACACTATATATATACACACACGCACATTATACACACACACACTGTATATATACACACACGCACATTATATACACACACATTATATACACACTATACATCTATACACACACACAACATACACACACTACACACTACACGTACATATATATACACACACACCATACACACACACTACACGTACATATATATACACACACACCATACACACACACTACACGTACATATATATACACACACACCATACACACACACTACACACACACACTATATATACACTATATATATAGTGTGTGTATACACATATATATAGTGTGTGTGTATACACACACACACACACACACACTATACACACACACACTCCCCCGTGTGTGTATGTGTGTGTATACATACACACACACACAATATATATATATATATACACACACACACTATATACACACATACACACACTATACATATACACACAGACATACACACACTATACATATACACACACACACTATATACACATACACACTATATAGACAGACACTATATATATGTGTGTATATATAGACAAACACACTATACACACACACACTATACACACACTATATATATGTATATACACACACTCTATATATATACACACTCTATATATACAGACACACTATATAGACAGACACACTATATGTGTGTGTGTATACAAACACACTATATATATATGTATATATATACACACTATATATATATGTATATATACACACACACACACACACACACACACTATATCTATACACACACACTACACACACACAAGATATATACACACACACTATATCTATACACACATACACACACACTACACACACACAAGATATATACACACACACTATATCTATACACACATACACACACACTACACACACACAAGATATATACACACACACTATATCTATACACACATACACACACACTACACACACACAAGATATATACACACACACTATATCTATACACACATACACACATCACACACACACTATATATATATAGTTTGTGTGTGTGTATATATAGTGTGTGTGTTAGTACACACACACACACACACTATACACACACACACACACACACTATACACACACACACACACACACACTTATTTTTTGGTAAAAATATTTAAGTAGGCTCCCATAAGCATCTCAGCCTTTTGGCTAAGATCCAAGGTAGATCAAAGCATGAATACCAGAGTGTCAGGGCTGGCTCTGGGCCCTTCTGGTACCAGCCTATGTTGTAGTATCTCCAGGCCCAGTTCCAGTTCCCTTCGAAGGGAACAACTGCATGATTTTTTTTTAGGGCCACAAGAAAAGAAAAAAAGTTGGGGGAGGGGCAGGGGTTCTCAATGCGGGCTATGTATTTTATAGTCATGCTCAGTGTTGGCTGTATTTAATCACCGTCATAGTTGGTTTCCATTATTGAGCACATTTGACTTTCGGCAACAGTTTAATATTAGACAATAGATTTAGTGAGATTTCCTTGTATGTGATTATGAGGGGCTTTTTTCCCCCCGTGCCAACTAGGGGAGAAAAATCTCATCTTGTATTCAAGGAAACATAGTAACTTAAATTGGGTACAGGTTAGCCCAATGTGTCAAACACCTGTATGTGTTCAGATTGCAGCCTGGGGCTGGGAAAGCCCAGGTGTTCAACCCAGCCCTAGGGCTGTCCTCTTCCTACCATAACATTCCCCTCCTACATGACACTGACCAGGCTATTTTTGCCCTTCTGCCCCTGGACAGACAACCCTCCTATGGGCCCACCAACCCCCACCACAGACTCACCAGTCCTCCTGATCCTACCAACCCCCACATCTCTCTAGCTCCCCACCTGACGAGTTACTTACTCCACTTTCCCTGCACTGATAAGCCATGTGAACATAGACCAAGAGTGTGGAATGGCTATACACATCCTTGGGGATTTGCTACAAGTAAGGAATCCTAACAGGATTCAGCCCCCATGTTTAAAGACAATGTTAAGTATTTATGATGCTATTAGTATTCTGATAATTTAATAGCAGACTTGAATGGAAGTAAGATGCACAGCAGATACCAATTTCTGTAATACAGGCTGTAAATAGTCTCATTTAAAAATATTTCAAGTCCTCTAGGTTTGAATATATTAATGTTTTATTTAATATATATTAATTTCCTATCAAACTTCAAAGTGAGAAGCCTTACCAAATATATTTCATGTGTACTGCATAGGTGATGTTTTATGTCCTGGGGCTGCAAATAGTAACTTACTTCATTCGCATTTCTAGATCAGGCCTATTTTGAATGGGGTATGTTAACAACATTTAAAGATAATGTACAATATATACCCACCAGATCCTGTAGCAAACTATTTTTCACAACCCCTTTTTCTCTAGAAAACTTGTGACAGCTACAGGAAACATTAGTATTATTTAAAGGCAACACAGTCTGACTTTGTTATTTAGAGTCTGATCCTATTCCACTGGAGTCAACTGGAGATTTGTCATCGACTTCAGTGGGAGGAAGATGGGGCCTATTAACACAGCATGTAAAGACCCTAGAACAACAGGCTCTGCATTCTTGGTGCATCTAATCATTCTTATATGGACATTCTGGGTAAGAAAGTACTCAGATGAAAGTGGTAAGATTGTAGATTTTGGGGTTTTCTTGCAAAATTATGTACAGTAAAAGCTCTGTTATCCGGCATCCCCCGGGAAGGGGGGATGCCAGTTATTCAAATATTCCAGTTAATCAAATGTGCACCATCTGGTGCACTCCCCAGCATTAGTGTGCTGGAGGGGGGCCCCACACAGGCTGCTTTGCCCTGGGTCATGGGCCAAAGAAGTGGCAAAGAAAAACTCTACTCATGGCAGGGAAACATAGAAGTGGTACTTCTGGTTTCGCTTTTGCCGCATCCCTTGGATGCCAGTTAATAGAGTTTTCTGGCTAATAAATTGCTGGCTAACACCGCTTTTGCTGTATAAACTTAAGTCAAGAAGCAGCAGACAGTGAAAGTAGGAAAAAAACAGAAGAATGTTCGAGACACATCCCCTTTCACCTCTTCCTGATACCAGCTCCCAGACAAATAGAGAAAAAAGCTATGCTGCTCTCCAGGTAATTGGATTGGAAGAAGCACTACAGTTCCTTGTTCTCAGTTAACTGGTGAATTTAGATGACTCAGTGGTAGAATGAAACTCGAAAAGAAAGAGAAGACTAGCTGGGGCAAGGCACAAACTGATTCTCAACTGCTCTTATGTATCTACGCTCACGTGAGCTTTCTGTCCAGGTAGGTTCCCTGTAAAGGCCCTGTTGCATGGTAATTTTGGGCACCTCCCGGAGCTCTTCACTCCTGGATTGTCCACACAACAACACCTGAAACTAGTTTTAAGCACTCATTAGGTGGCTCAACGTTATACTGCTCTAGGCCAGCATTCTCTCTAATCTGTGTTACCCAGGTCATACTAACATTAAGGTGTAGCCACTCTAAGCTTCACATTAGTGTAAACACCCCTCCACCCTGCTGGCTTGGATTGGACCCACTAGATTGGGCCCCTCTGCCCTCCACCAGATCCCCAGTCACTGCTCCCCTTACTTATGGCTGTCTATGTTGTCTGTCACAGGGGAGCAGGCAAGGAAGGGTTAACCTGCTTGCCCAGCAACTGCTGCTGCTATCTAGACCAGTGTTTCTCAATCTGCCAGTCCTGCCCAAAAGTGGGGCTCAAGAATATATGAAAGGGTTATGAACAAAGTTTTAAAATGGATCAAACAACTTGCAAAATAGATTCTCCTTTATCTGGGAAACCATGGCTTTTCCCTTGCAGGCTGGAAGAGTTACAGCCTTCAAGGGGCTGCTTGGGGTCCCTCCTGCCCCACACACTGGGGAACTGGGACTTGCGGGTGGGGGGACAGTGGGTCAAGAGTGAGGGGCACTGGGTCAGGACTGGCCATTGATGTTTACAAATGGGTCCTGGTATAAAAAAGGTTGAAAACCACTGGTCTAGAGGAGACTCATCCCTGAGAAAAGCAGCAGCCTGGCAAGAGCAGTGGCAGCCTGGCAGGCAGGTTAACCCTTCCCTGCCTGCTCCCCTGGGACACAGTGTGGGCAGTCACAAGTAAGCAGGGGAGCAGTGGGCAGGAGGGGAGCCTCAAGAGTGGGGGAACTGAGGGAGCCCTGGGAGTGGGACAGGCTTTCCAGTGCTCCAGGTCCCTGCTGGCCCGAAGTGCAACTGCTTGGGCATGGAGGGATGAAGTCAGGAAGGCCAAAGTGCAATTGGAGTTGCCGCTAGCAAGGGATGTGAAGGGTAACAAGAAGGGTTTCTACAAGTATGTTGGTAGCAAGAGGAGGAGCAGGGAAAGTGTGGGTCCCTTACTGAATGGGGAGGCAACCTTGTGACAGAGGATGATGAAAAGGCTGAAGTGCTCAATGCCTTTTTCACCTCAGTCTTCACAGGCAAGGTCAGCTCCCAGACCACTGCACTGGGCAGCACAGTTTAAGGGCAAGGTGAGCAGCCCTCAGTCCCTGGAAATATCATGAAGCAGATCCTCAAGGAATCCATTTCTAAGTACTTGGATAAGAATAAGGTGATTAGGAACAGTCAGCATGCATTCACCAAGGGAAGTCATGTCTGACTAACCTGAGTGCCTTCTATGACCTACGACAAGGTGACTGGCTCTGTAGATGTGGGGAGACTGGTGGATGTGGTGTACCTTGATTTTAGCAAGACTTCTGATGTGAATCATAGAAAGAAGGACTGGAAGAGACCTATAAAATCATCAAGTCCAGTCCCCTGCCATGGGCAGGATGTAGGGGGCTCAAATGAGCTCCATGAGGTGCTTGCCCAGCCTCCTCTTGAACACCACCAGGGATGGTGACTGCACCACCTCTGCAGGAAGTGTGTTCTAGATTTTGGTAACCCATACGGAAAAGAAGTTTTTCCATAGGTCTATCCTAACCTTTTCCCTGACTAGCTTGTGCCCATTGGGCCTCGTCCTCCCAAGGGATGCTTTTCTGAAAAGTTTCTCTCTCAGATCCTGGTGTTCTCCCCTGGCATATTTGTAGGCAGCTATCAAGTCACCCCTCAGCCTTCTTTTACTCAGACTGAACAAACCCAGGTCCTGAAGACTCCTCATAAGGCCTATCCCCCAGGCCTTTGATCATGCGAGTGGCCTTTCTCTTCACCCTTTCCAGCTTGTCCATATCCTTCTTGAAGTACGGTGCCCAGAACTGGACATAGTATTCCAGCTGTGGCCTCACTAATGCTGAATAGAGGAGAAGGAGCACCTCTTTGGATCTATTGGCAACACATCTGCTGATGCATGCCAGAGTTCTATTTGCTCTGTTGGCAACTTCATCACACTGGCAGATCTTATTCATACTCTGGTCAACTGTCACCCCCAAGTCCCTTTTGGATGCAGTGGCAGCCATGGACCACCACCCATTGTATAGTTATGGTGAGGGTTCATCCTTCCCAGGTGAAGGGTCCAGCTCGTCTCTGTTGAACCTCACCTGCTTGCTTTCAGCCCATAGGACCAACCTGTCAAGGTCATCCTGGATCTTTGTCCTGTCCTCAGATGTGCCTGCTTGTCCCTACAGCTTGGTGTCATCTGCAAACTTAATCAATGCACTTTTCACTTCCTCATCCAGGTCATTGATAAAGATCTTAAAGAGCATGGGCTCAAGCACTGATCCCTGGGGGACACCACTCGAGATAGCCCCCCAGGATGAGGCCAACCCATCAATTACCACTCGCTAGGATCAGCCGCTGAGCCAGTTGCCAACCCACCTCACTGTAGCCTAGTCTAGGGCAGTACTCTCCAACTTAATTGAGAAGATTTTGTGGGAAACAGTATCAAAGGCCTTGCTGAAATCTAGGTAGAAGATATAGATGACATATATGGTCTCCCACAGCATTCTTGCAGGCAAGCTAAGGAAGTATGGGCTGGATGAATGACTGTAAGGTGGACAGAAAACTGGCTGAAGCATTGGGCTCTGAGAGTAGTAATCAATGGCTTCATGTATAGTTGGAAGCCAGTATCAAGCGGAGTGCCCCAGGGGTCAGTCCTGGGGCCAGTTTTGTTCAATGTCTTCTTCAACAACCTGGAAGATTGCATAGAGTGCGCCCTCAGCAAGTTTGCAGATGACACCTAGCTGGGAGGAGTAGTAGATATGCTGGAGGGTAGGGCTAGGATTCAGAGTGACCTAGACAAATTGGAGGATTAGGCCAAAAGAAATCTCATAAGGTTCAACAAAGACAAGTGCAAAGTCTTGCACTTAGGATGGAATAATCCCATGCATCATTACAGGCTAGGAGCTGACTGGCCGGGCAGCAGTTCTGCAGAAAATGACCTGGGGGTTACAGTGGACAATAAACTGAATATGAGCCAGTAGTATGCTCTTGTTGCCAAGAAGGCCAATGGCATACTGGGCTGAGTTGGTAGATGTGCTGCCAGTAGGTCAAAAGAACTCATTATTCCCCTCTATTGAGCTCTGGTGAGGCCACATCTGGAGTACAGTGTTCAGTTTGGGGCTCCCCACTATAGAAAGGGTGTGGACAATTTGGAGAGAGTCCAGCAGACGGCAACAAAAATGGTGAGGGGGATAGGAGACATGACTCATGAGGAAAGACTGAAGGAACTTGGCTTATTTAGTCTAGAGAAGCGAAAACTGAGGGGATTTAACCTTCAACTACCTGAAGTGGGGTTTCAAAGAGGATGGAGCTAGACTGTTCTCAGTGGTGGCAGATGACAGAAAAAGTAGCAATGGTCTCAAGTTGCAGCAATGGAAATTTAGGTTAGATATTAGGGAGAATTTTCTCACTAGGAGGGTAGCAAAGCACTGGAACAGATTACCCAGAGAGGTGGTAGAAGCTCCATCCTTGGAAGTTTTCAAAACCTGGCTGGACAAACCTTTGGCTGGGATGATTTAGTTGGGGATGGTCCTGCTTGGTGGAGGGGGTTGGACTGGATGACCTCCTGAGGTCCCTCCCAACCCTAACTTCCTATGATTCTATGCTCCAAACTCAACCTAGCACTAACACCCATTAACATTTATGCAGCTCACAGTGTAAGGTGTAACAACGCCCTAAGGCAGCTCAGTTTGAAAACAAATTTGTTGTATTCCCACATGTACATTAACCTAAATTCCAAAAGAAACCAATCATCAACAAGAAAAATTAGTGGAAATTTACCACCTTCTTCACTCTTTTTTTAAAATACTTAGCTGTGATCAGTTACTTTTTAGTTCCAAAGAGTGAGTGAGTTCCAAGGTAATGAACTGTCATGAATTCATAATTACTGACTGGAATTTGTACTCCTTCTAAAATCAGTATGAAAATACTTCTTACAATGATACTTCTTACAATTTCATTTTAGAGGGGAACACACATTTCACTTTTTTGCCTCACTTGCAAAGGAGAAGGGGAAAATTATTAGAAAAGTGAAAGTAAGTTTATTCCCAATTAAAGAACATTTTGTAGAAAGGATAATTCAACCCTATTTGTAATTGTACGTGAAAATATTCATTTTGGTCAAAAAAACTCCAAGAAAGTAAAGTTTTTACAGAAAAAGTTCTTTCTGCTTTCACCACTAATTCTAGTCATCTTTTCTACATTGTTTCCCGCCTTCTTTAAGTATTGCAAGAAACTCACGAGTGAGGAGGTTGGGATTTAGAAAGGATTTTTTGATCCCAAGTAAGGTAGTCAAGGACTGATTTATTAATTTATTTTAAACAAAAGAAAACTGATTCCTGATTATATTGACCTGGTATAACAACTTATCACTCATCTGTTCAAAGACAAAAACTTTAACAAAATCCCAAGACAACAAAGAACAGCAAAAGTTGTCATAAAAAGTTAGATACTTTTAAAGGTCTTTTTATATAACAATTTGGGGCACTTCTGCAGTTCTTTTTAAAAAAAAAAAACAAGCAAAAAACCCTTTTAATGAAAATTAGATTAAAATGTAGGAAAATCAAAATTTAGTGCATCTGCATTAACTTTGAAGACTAGTGAATTGAATGGCCAGATTGAGATTTTATTTAATAAACTTGTTTTTTTGATGGTGGGTGTTTAGATTTTTTTTTTTAAAAGACCTTTTCCAATATCTTAATTGGACAATGAAAAACTGAGGCATCCCCAAAGCATCAGTCACTTCTGAAAATCTAAATCTTAATATTAGTCATGCAAATATGGCAGCAGTTCATCACTTTCTTGGCTAGAATACTAAAGGAAATGTAGTATAAGCTTCTCATTTAAAATAAACCATATTTGCCATAAGTCATTCCATTGTCAATGATGATTAATGACTTACTATTACTTTTTAAATGAATATTTTCTCTTGTTTTCTTATCACCATGCCTTGCCTTTATTGGTTGCACAGGATAATGAATGAATCTATATCGTCTGGCCTTGAAAGCGTAGTGAAGTGATACTGTTATTTCAGTGTTGTGTGCCACACACAGAAAGTAGAACACTTGATTAGATGATGATAATGATCAATCATGCTATTTTAAGCACTTTACAGAAAAGTAAAGAAAGGTAAAAAAAAGTTTAAAAGCGGAATCCAAAGCCTAGCAAATGACTAACACTGCATACTACTTTGGTTTTCAAAGGAGTCAGTAACTGAATTTCAAAGCCATAAAGGCAGAGAATTCCTTAAGTCAAATGACAGAATACCACATAAAATGCATAATCATAATCAACAAAAGGAGACTATGGGTGCAGACAGAAAAACAATTTTGCCCCATATGGCCACAGAAAGTGGTCTGTAGCTATGATCAATGCACAGCTGCAGAACACTTCAAAAATGGCTGATAGGGTGAAAATCTGAGGGTTCAGATGAACATGTTTCAGAACAGAGTGTCTTCTGTAACTTGTGTCTGCCTGCCTGCCAGCCTCCAAGCTGTTTTCAAAAAGGGAGAGTGGAAAGGAAACAGAGGGAATTTGGTTGGGGGGGTTCGGTCCCTGCTGGAGGGAGGGGCAGGTGTATTTGGAACTCCCTCCACTCCTCCGGGTGGAGCTTTCTCTACCCCTCCAAGGGAGCTCCAGCTAACCCACCTTGCCCTCCAGCACCAGCTGGGGAACCCCTAGAATGAGCTTACTCTGCTCCCTTTCTCCCCTCTCAATCTGCAAACAGGGACAGGCTGGGAAGAAGAAGGGGCCTTCTTAAGGGAAACCAGCTACAGCTGGCAGCTAGATTCCCCTCACCCCGGCAATAAATGACAAATTTCTGTTTGGTCCAGGGGATCATTGTAACTCAGAACATTTCCTGGAAAGTATTCTGAGTTACAGCGGGGAGATGCACTTCTGTCTGCACCCTATAGGACATTCCCGAATGGTTGGTGAAAGTGTTTGAGACAATTATTGAAAACAAAAATCAACAGGCTAAACACATTCTCAGTATAAACCCTTTCGTTGGCAACACATCCAACCCTCAATTTTCATCATTGCTTCTACTATATAAAACAGACATTATGAATGCAGGCATCATTGCCTTGTTTCAGCTGCCAATTTGAAAAAAAAAGGGAGGAAAACATATCAGTTTAGATCAAATAAATGGAAATTTGTTTTTTCTCACCAAAATCAAAAACTGAAGTAAAGTTTTAAATATAAAACAAAAAATGTTCCTATTATCCCAAAACAAAACCTTTTTTGGGCACTTGCAGGACAAACAAAGGGAAAGAAGAGCTAGATTCACAAAAATGCCAGAGATGACTAGATCTGCTAGACAAGCTTTTAAGGCACTTACCTAGAATGCGGGATCTCTCTTTTTCCTGTGAGGTTGGAAGCTATATATTCTCTCTCACAGAAGAGTGCCCTGCTGCAGGTCTTCAAATGCTGTTCCATTTTGCATAAATAATTAAACATTCATTAGGGTGCACACACCTCCTCAAGTGTCCTAATCATCAGGCACAGAAGACCACTTCTCTCTGGCTCAGCAAATATTCAGTCAGTCATACAAAATGGAGGGGGTCAAACAGCAACGGAAATAGACCAGCCCAGAATACCTGTATAACCAGGTGATTTGGAACTTTCCTGGGAGATGGATAATGTGGGTTCAAATCCCCTCATCCAGAGTATGGAAAGAAGCTAATGTAGCAAATCCGTCCCTTGCAAATGTGCAAGTATAGTTTAGATAGCAAGTGCTTTGTAGATGTTATCCTATGTGATGTTGTTGGATAAAAGGGAGATGACACCATCTTCTACTCTTATGTGAAACTAGTAGCAATATTTCTACAAATTCATGAATAGTTTCAAATCAAAACGTCAGGTCTAGCAAATAAAATACAAAAAAAGACCAGCTTTGCTGTATAAGCATATTCACACTTCTCTAATCTCCCCTCCCTGCTGTTACCTTACCTTCCAAAGCCTGCAGAAAGCCAGAAAAACACTTGCATCCATGCAAAAATTCATAACCACCAAATTGCATATTTTCCCCATGCCCCCTAGCTGAAACATCTAAGTTAGTGACATTTAAAGGAGAAACAAAGTATCAGGCATGCACAACAGAATAGATTGAAACAGTAAATGTTTTCAAACATAACCTTCCAGAAAACATTGACCAGTTGCAAAGAGCTTTACAAGGAATTTTATTGTCTGTGGCCTTATATATCAGAATCAATAGCTGCAACAAAATGTGACAAACAAACACTGAAAACAAAAGCTAGAGTCATACAAACACAAAAATAACCTAGTTGGTTAGTTTACTCACAGACAATTTGTTGTGATGCCAAAGATACAAAATGTAATGACCAAGTTGCATCTGAAAAATATGCCTAGGCTTGTACCAATCCTGTGTAGGTTTGCTCTGGCAAATACATGTGCATAGCATAGACAGGAAGTATAGCTATTTCCAGTAGGTACCAATAGGAGAGAAGAAATGGCCAGAAAGATCAAGGTCAAAAGAAGGTGTAGGAGGAAAGTGCTGATAGGTAGATCATGTTTAAAAGAAAATGGAGAATGTGACCATGACTATGAATTGATCAGATAATCTCTTTAAAATGAAAATCTTTGGAATTGAGAGAAGAGATTAGTCTTCTCATCTATTATACGTAGGAGTACCAGAAAAATGCAGTCAACAATTACTGGTTAATCAGTCTGTGTATCATAGTGTAGCAGAATATTCAGGCAGCATTCAGGAAGAAACTGAATAGAGTTTATTAGGGGAGAGTTAAAAAAAAAATCATTCATAAAAACTGAACTGCAAAAAGAACTCTAGGGTCAAGTCACAAGATCTAAAAACATCAATCTTTGCAGAAATAATGTGTGGTCTCACTCACTTTTAAAAATTGCAGTTATGAATCTGCAATTAAAATAGAAAAGAAGGAAATTAAACACAGAAACAACAAGGTCATGACTTGGATAGATCTTTTGCACTATTGCTAGGTAATTCATAATTTAGTCCTTGCTAACATTTAACCTGCTAAAAATTAATGAACCTACAGAATTAATTGTGAAATGTAAGCTCATTGCAAGGCATTTGATGCCATTTAATGTACATGTGCAGGGAGGAAAGAGGAGCTGACCTTGTGGGAGTTTAGCTAAACTCTGTGGGTTACTCTTCATATGCTCTACTAGAAATGCTGTACAACCATACAGGGTAATACAGATTTCTTCTCTGACTGGTGACCTCTTCTGATCCATAACCTTTATAAAATGCTAACTTTGCACAAAACAGATCCAATGAAAGGACAAACAGAAGCTCGCAAAAGCTTATTGTTGTTGTATCATTCATTACACATCCTAGAGGACTGCTTCTCCCCTCATTCCCTCTCCCCCAAATCTCAACATATTCAGGCTGCAAAATGATATTAGAGGGGAAAAAAAAAACCCCCTAATAATACCCGCTAGAGAGAACTGAAAAAGAGAGACAGGATTAGAGGTAAAGATATCACAAGGAGCCATACAACAAAGCTCCAGATCTCTCTTTTCATTTGTTGGCAGAATTCAAGGTCATTTATTTCAGAAGAATTAAATCAGGAAAAAAACTGGTTTGTAGAACCATCTGACAGATATACTGAGAGGCAAAATAATCCAAGAGGCCTAATAAAATAGAGCAGGTATTTTACTGTCCACTGGCATGAGGCAAAGAGGAGAAAATGGCTTTCATGACACAGCTATGTCAGGCACTTTGCTTTTTAAATTCATTTCACTACAAAACCAGAGTCTAGAAACAACAACAAATCAGTTGATTGCAACATTGTTATCATTCTATGACAAATCTTGCTTCTTAATAGCAATCATTATGTGACAATTTCTGGAAAAGTAGTCAGCAGACAATTGTTGTTTGTATTGCCATAGATTGGTATGAAAGTGCAGATTGATGGTTCTAGTCATGATCTAGATGCCAGTGGGCTAGGCACTCAGCAGGAGCGCACAGCAGACAAGAGGGTCTACAGTATGAATCAAAGAGGACAGGAGAAAGAGAAGTTTATTGGTCTCATTTTATTGATAGTGAACTGAGACGGACTTGCCTAAAGTCATACCTGAAAAGCAGGACTTTTTTTGTAATATCTTTTATTGGCCCAACTGTATAGTTAGGAGATATGTTAGACAAGCTTTTGGGTACAAAACACACATCCTCAGGTCTGGGAAAGAAACATATAAAATGTAAGTTAACTAACAAGTAGAACAATTACTTTTGTGTAACCCCATTACGCAAATGAAAATAGTCATTTAAGATGGGAAATGGGCAATAAACCTGTGGAGCAAAGAGAAATTATCAGAAGTGGTTACAAATTAATTTTTAAAAAAGCAGTTAAAAGAGATGAAACAAAGAGGGGTGCTATTACCTGTGGAATACAGAAAGGCTAGGGGAAAGAACAGGTAATGAGCTATAAAACCGTTATCTATATGAAGTATCACTTAGGTTCAGTATTTCACCAGACCAAGGGGAAAGACAAGCAAGATAAGGATCACAGGGGGCATGGTGGGAATGATAGCCTTCCCACTGTGGATGCTGAGCTGGTGCAGAATCAACTAGTAAAGCTAGACATTTATAAGTCAGCAGGACCAGATGGACTTCACTTGAGAGTGCTGATTGAGCTGGCTGAGGTCATTGTGGACCCCTGGCAAAACTCGTTCAGAAACCATGGCACACAGAGGAGATCCCTGAGGATTGGAAGAGGGCCAACATTGTGCCCATCTTCAAGAAGGGCAAGAGGGAGGAACCAGTCAATTGTAGGCCAATCAGCCTAATTCCCATCCCAGGGAAAATCCTGGAAAAATCTCATTACAGAATCTGTGCACGATGCACTCATTGAGGGTAAGATTTAAATGGACAGCCAGCATGGCTTTGTCATGGGTAGGTCTTGTCTTACCCATTTCATCTCCTTCTACGAACAGGTCTCTTGCCACCTGGATATGGGTGAGAAGGTTGACATTATATACCTCGACTTCCAAAAGGCTTTTGATCTAGTATCCCACGATATCCTTTTGGAAAAATTGGAAGATTGTGATGAACAGTTCAGTGGGTGGAAAACTAGCTGCATGGTAAGACCCAGAGAGTTCTCATGAACGGATCTGTGTTGTCCTGGTGAGAAGTGGCCAGTGATGTCCCCCAGGGGTCCGTGCTTGGATCAGTGCTTTTCAACATCTTTATCAATGCTTTGGATGTAGGAGTGAAAAGCTCACTGGCCAGGTTTGTGGATGACACCAAGTTATGGGGAAATGTGGCCATGCCAGAAGATAGGTTGCAGATATAGGCAGACCTGGACAGACTGGAGAGCTGGGCAGACCAGAACTAGATGAAGTCAGAAGTGTAAGGTACTCCAGCAGGGGGATAACAATCCCCAACATACCTACAGGGTCGGGGGTGACAATCTGACTTGCACCACGTCCAAAAGGGACCTGGTGTAGTGATCGACCATCGCATGAACTTGGGCCGGCAGTGTGATGCTGTGGCCAGCAGAGCAAGCACCACTCTGACATGCATTAACCATTGCATCTCGTGCAAAACTAAGGAAGTGATATTCCTACTGTATTCTGCACTGGTGAAACTGCAGCCAGAGTACTGCATCCAGTTCTGGATGCTGCACTTCAACAAGGACGTGGAAAAACTTGAGAGGGTCCAACAAAGAGCCGCCTGTATGATCAGGGAGTTGCCAGACAAGCCAGACAAGGAAAGGCTGAGAGACTTGGGCCTCTTCAGCCTACAGAAGAGAATGCTGAGAGGGACTTGGTAGTGGCTTACCACTGTATCAGGGGAGTACATCAAAAACTCAGTGAACAGCTCTTCACCAGGGCACCCCTGGGGAAGACCAGGAGTCATAGATACAAACTCCTGGAAGGTCACTTCAGGCTTAATACCAGGAAAAGCTCTTTCATAGTCAGGGTGTCCAGACTGTGGAATAAACTCCCTCCAGTGGTGGTGCAGTCACCTACCCTGGAAATCTTCAAAAGGAAACTGGACAGTCACCCCTGTGGGGTCACTTGACCCCAGTTGTCTTTTCCTGCTTAGTGCAGGGGGTTGGACCCAATGATCTACAAGGTTCCTTCCAGCCCCTAACAGTCTATGAATCCAAGTCTCCCATCTCTCAGGAAAGTGTCCTAACCATTGAATGACTGATTATTGTCTTTTCCTTTTGCTCAATGTGTGTGTAAGAAGTCCATGCAAGACAAAATAGCATCAACTGGCAGTGCTGAGAATAGCTCAGTCTTGTAACATGGCGATTAGGGCACTTTCCTGGGATACAAATGCAGTTTCAAATCTCAGATGAAAGGTAGGAATTGGACCTGGGTTTCCTATACCTGTGTGGTGAGTGTCCCACCCCTACTAAGTAAGAGGAGAATAAATAAATAAAATGTTATTTTATTGTTTTTGATAACAAATACCCCAAAATAAAACACACTGCCAAGAAAAACAAACATAAATGGGTTAATATGACTATTTTTTTCCAAAAAATATGTTTCCAATGCAGCCAAATCCTGAAATAGGTAATTTATCCTGCCCTAAATCCCTGCTCATTACTACTAGCTTCTGGAGCAAACAAAGTCCAAGTTTCCCATAGCAACCAGACAACCCCTATAAGATATACCTAAGGAGGAGTCTGGCTGACACCATACTCCCAAGAGACTGGAGACTGACATGGAGTGCTCCTGAGCCTCCTGTTCCAGAGGAAGTACCTGTCTTTTTTTTTTTTTTTTTTAAAGCACGCTACCCACAGTGCTCATGGAAGCCCTACTCCTGCCTCTGTACCTGTGACTCCTCCAGATCCCGTACTAGCACTAAGTTATTTCAGGCACTCTAAAAACTACCTTCCACCTCACTGCCGAGGCAGAAAAACTATCTACCTTACTTCACTTCCTTCCACCCCCACATCTTCTTAGATCTCTAAGTCATCCTTTAACTTGAAATAGGAAGATGAAGATCATTCATGAGGCTTTGTCTATTTTTACTCAAGGAGCAGGTAATTGAGGAGGGAACCACCAGTCTTTCCTTGTTACCAGCTCACTGAACCCCTGCGTGTGTCAAGGATCAGGGTTTTTTTTCATAAATGATTATGAGAACTCAGTCCAAATAATACCTTTTACTTTTGAGCTACAGGCAATTGTTCTGGACATACCATGGAATTAGGGTCACCCTTATATTCCAGATGAGACTCAGAGAAAAAATGTTGCAGAAAGAAACAGCTGGTAGCACTCACATATTTCAAGCTTTTATTCTTCTCCAGGAATAAATTACTCTCTGGTTCAGCTTCAAGACACTACCTCTTATTATTAGTTCTTTCTTTAAAAAAAAAAAAAAGAACCCTTAAAAATACTTTTTGGGAGGTTCAGAAATCATAGAATACCATAGTATTAGAAATTAATGATAGCTCACAGGAGATAATTTCATTCATATTTCATGTTACTGAAGAAAAGTCCCTGTGTTCTTGTAAACATTGGGTTATAGGCCTCTTTACACCCTCTTGGTAAATCTTAATTACTAGGATCACCATTATCAATTGCATTGCCTCCAATTACTACACTGAGGTTGTCCTTACTGAAAACAGTAAATCTCTAATGTTAACTGCTGTTACCATATAACAAACTTTGACTTTCAGATGACTTTTAAAGTATATGTCATTCTGATAAGTATAGTGTGGTCACCCCAAATCTGTCAAATAGTTTCATTGTTTGCAAATGACCCACTTTGGTCTTTACCAAAATAGGTCTCCTTCTGAATACTATTCAAAAACATAAACAGATATGAGGCAGAGGGAGAGGAGTACACTTCTGGCCAATAAAGAATCTCAATTTAAAGATTACATTTCTCTTTGAAGTTCTCCTACCTTCTGTTAAAGTTTCAACTGTAACAGAAGAAAAATAGAGTTTCTCTTTTTGCTTACTTTCTGTATTTGACATGGCTTGGTATATATTTTCTCTCATTCTTTCTCCTGTATAGTCAGTTAGGCAAATTTTCCCTGGGTACAGGGGTTTTCACACACAAAACATGGGACCAAAGAAGAACATTGTCAGCAGAACTCAGCAGATCCAGAGAATTACTTAAATAAGTTTTTAAGAATAGACCATTTTATTTAAATCCAGCCCTGCTCCTTTTCATGTGAATGGGAGTTCTACTTATGTGATAAATGAAACATTTATTTGTAACTCTCTCCTAAGGAACTAGCAATGTATAAAAACTTAGCACTACAGGGTATACCAAAAATACAGCACAGTGTATTTTCCCCACTTCTGAGAGGATAACTGCATTAAGTTTGCCAGTAGCAGTACTTTTCTCTACCCTGACAGAATTCAATTTATATTATTTATGCCGAGGGGAACACAAGAAACTTATTTACAGTTTTATAATGTCCTCAGCAAATAAATGGCAGGTATCTACAGCACAACATAGAAATATATTTTTTTGGTTAGTTTTGTTTCTCATAATTGTGTAGTAAGATTCCTCAACTAGAATCTTGGAAGCATCCTTTTATTCAATGTGAAGGTGGCAAGGTAGAGTTGCACCTTATAGACTAACTGAATCAGAGAAGCATATGCTTCTGTAAGCAACAGGTCACTGTCAGATGCTAGGAAAGGACTACATTGGTTTATCTAAACTAAGAAAACATTAGGCCCACCTCACATACAGCACTAGGATTCTCTTTTTACTTACCTCCAACATTATGAAGTCATAGTCCTAATACAGCAGTGAGGATTACCATAGACTACGTGTTTAACAGTAATATATAGGGTGAAAAATAATAAAATTATGCACTTGTGAAACTGACATATTTCAGTTTTTGCAGTGCCAAATGTAGCAGATTTTAAAATGTACCCTTATACATTTTATATGCTAAATTTATCTTTATTATAATTTTTTTGGGCTATACAGGATAAAGACTTCTCAAGAGTTGCCACAGAATATCAAATCCCAGAGTTTTTCCCTTATATTCAAATAGGAAAAATAACTAATATGGGAGAAATTAGTGTGATAAATGATGGCAA
This sequence comes from Alligator sinensis, assembly GCF_000455745.1. NCBI lineage: Eukaryota > Metazoa > Chordata > Crocodylia > Alligatoridae > Alligator > Alligator sinensis. Next base: position 20,558 of record NW_005842880.1, read on the forward strand.
ACTATATTTATTTTCACTCTACAAATACAGTATATAGTGATACGTTTGTGCACATACATGGTTTCATTCCATTCTTTTGGAAATTGCTACTTAGATATATTGATACAAAGGAAGCCAGCTAATGTGCTTTTTTCTGCCTTATGACAGTTATTAAACTAGAAGTGGGTAGAATACAGTTTAGGATAAAAATAACTATTGCACATGAGCTTCGTTAGCCCTACCTTTTAGTAGCTTGAGCTTAAAGGGCCAGTGGAGTGCTTTATTTTTATCTGTTTCTTTTTTTTAATTTCTTCTTTTTTTAAATTTTTTCTTCTGTTGTTTGCAATACCCTTTGTCTGAAAATATTCTTCCCCCCAGCAAACTGACACTTTGCATCCCATTTTTTCTGTTCCCTGCTCTGAACAGAGCTGAACTTGACATGGCTGTTTTTGTTTAACAGGAACAGCAATTTACATAGGTTTGCAGTGCACTGAGTTGCCAAATGAGAGAAGAGAGGCATCCTTAGGATCAAAAGTCTCTCAGAGGTCAGGTGTGTGTCTTGCTGACAGGGCGGGAAGGGTATCAGCCATTCTGCCATCACAAAATCCCCAGAACATACATTTCTTTTTAAAATGCATTTACATACAATTTTATCCATCTGTGTGATGTATTCTACTATCTTGCAATTTTCTGCCACTTGTTCTTTGTTTTTGTATGTTTAGCCAAAAAGTTCTTGCCAATGGGTATTTTCCGCACTGTAAAGTTAGAGATTGAATCTCTCTCTCCTCACCTATTCTTGGTCAACTGGGGAGGCTTGAAAACTTGGCATGACTTGTGGCACAGATGGCTCCATCACGTAAGTTAGCATACATGGCTATGCTGCATTATTAAGGTTAGGAATCCTAAGGTTTCCTTATGTTATGCAGCGGAACATCCACTAAATATGGTGGACGAGTAGAGGGTAAAGGGCACCATAAACAAGTCATAGATAGTTTTTCTTCCTTACTTAAAGACAGCCTTACAAAAACTCCCACACAGTCAATCTCACATAATTCCATGATGAGCCTTTCAGTCGTGTCTTACAGTTAGAACTGGGAACCAGGGAAGGGATCTGGCTTTTACTGACAGCCTTGCTATTGATTAGCAAACAGTCTGTCCAACCAAGTCACACCCTTGGAGGCCTCAGTTTCTCCAGCTAATAGATGAAGATAACAATAACTCACTCAGAAGTGCTTGGAGAGGTTGAATTTACTTGTGGCTAGGTAGATGTTACACAATGCACATTAAGCAGGCAGAAAGCACTTTACAGCTGTAACTGAACAGACATTCATGGGTCTTAGTGTGCTTTAAAAATGGTGGACTGTGTTCTAAGTTAACTCTGAATGCATGTGTACTAACCTAAAGTGCTTTCTGTTAGAGCACTTTATTGAACAGCAAATGTCTGTTTGGTTCCCTCACACTCTAACTTATACTGCTTTAAGTAAAATGCCATAGTTAGAGCACTTGCACCAGGGGCTTTTTAAATCTCTGTTGTTACGTCTCAGCTGTGTGTTCTTGGGCAACCCTGGCACAGGATGCAGTCTGTCTGACTCACAAGGACTCACCCCCCCCCTCCCCCCCTCTACATAAACAAAACTGATTAAGATGCAGTGAGAGACACACCTAAGACCCTCAAGATAAGGGTGACAAGAGTGAAACAACTGCCCTAGGTCTCATTTGCATTTGAGATGAAATCAGATGACCATTCATTTACATGAGAGATGGAGAACAGAAAGCCTGAAGCAGAGACTGCAGTGAATTCTGGGACCAGAGAAGCAGGAGAGCGCTGCATGATGGGGAATCTGGGCTTCCAATGTTAATCAACCCATGTTCACACACACCCAGCTCAGCATTTATCAGACCAGCTCTAATCTGGATTTGCTAAGGACTTCCCCACCCCAGACACACACACACAGCTCTAAGTTTAATAGGCATCTCGGGCCGTACATTCCCCGGTCCCACTATGGGAGGCCTATTTAAACTTGATTGACTAAAACTCGGTTGCCAGGATAGGGAATGCTGAGGCAAGAGACCGAGTCAGAGGGGGTATGGGCATCATTTGAACAATGGTTAAGGGTTCATCACAGCATCCAGCCTGCTGGAGCCCTAATTACAGGTGTTGTCATATCTTTCCCGAGACGACTGGTGGGAGTCCTCTCCACAAAAGGTTATGAGCACCCCAATAATTGTTTTAAGTCTGTTAAAAGACTATAGTAAGATCTGGAAAAGTCATGCTAAGCTGAGGCTTGTGCACAACAAGTAAAAATCCAAAATCCTGATGCTGCAAGCTATCTATTGTTCCTGAAGAAACCATGAGATATCCCATCAGTATATCTGCCACCCATAGGAATCTCAAGCTGGCTCCCAAGTATTTGGGTTACTCCCTAATCTTAAGTGTTTCCTGATTATCAATCAGTTTCCTGAGATGGTCCAAACCAGATAACCCCTTGTCAATAGAAAAGACAATGATTTACACTACTGAGGGTGCTACGGAGCAGCTGAACTGAGGGTATAAAAATCTGTAAGTGTGTGTGCTGCTAGAGGAAAAGGAAGAAAAAGAAGTAGAAGCAGGAGGAAAGAAGGAGAAGAAGAAAACCCCTGTGCTGACACCATCCCCTGTCGTTCTTGGGACGCTGGAAGAACAGATCATCTCTCCCTTCAAGGACTGTGCTACAGACTGTGCCTGTCAGCTTTGCAGCCTGAGTACCGTGGACTAGGTGAGATCCCAGCGTTCTCTGTCTTCTTTCTAGGCATAAACTTCTGAACCTGAACTGTATCAGTTAAGCTTGAGCTAAGTTTCCCCAAATACTTAGTGAAACCAGGGTAGTATTGTCATTGTTGGTGTTTGTTTTTCTTTTGCATGTCTATTACTACTAGTACTATTATATATTTCATATGCTTAGCAATAAATAACTTTTATAGTCAAACTGGTAGTAACTGGGTATATTTTTCCTTCTCTGCTTCTCTTTCCTCCCGTGCTCTGCAGCAACACTTCTTTTACCTAAGCTAAAGATCCTTGTGAAGCCCAAAAATATTGTGGGGTCTGCTCAACAAGAGGTCAAAGATTGGGATGTGCTGAGTTTGAAACATATAAGGGGATCAGCTTGTACAGGCTGATTGACCCAGTTTGACTCAGACGTGCCCTTATGAACTGAATGCTGGCCCATGAGGGTGTCAGCTGGACACCCAGCCGGATTCAGAGGGATTCTGTTTACCTGTGTGCTTGTGTCTGACTGCAGTTTATTGTTGCTCTGATGAACTGATTCTTGGCATATGAGGGTGTCAGCCTGTCCATGCTGATCAGCCCAGCCGGGTCAGGCATGTCACGTTAATTTGTGTGTGTTTGTGTGCATGACTGATTTGGTGACTGGAGGAACCCAGTCCCATTGAGATTGAGTCCTGCAAGATAGCTCCATTGGGGGGTGAGGGCTTGCAGAAGGGAGAGATACAGCTCCGTATAGTAAGACAAGCAGCACATTGACAGAATCACCAAGACCCTAGAAACTATCCCTAATAAATGAACCCCAAATTAATGGGCAAATCTGGTAACACTGGACTTAGCCCACATTTGTAAAGCATTTCAAGATCTTCAGGTGGAAGTGCTATAAGTATTGAATTACACTCTCACAGATCTGCAAAAAGGTGGGAGAAAAGGTTCCAGTCTGTTGCCAACAAGCAGCTTCCTGAAAGACTGTACTTAATAGTGCCTAGATACCCCAAACCAAAGTGAAGTCCCCCTTCTGCTGGCAGAGAGAACATAAGAGAGAGGCCACCTGTTCGCAGTGATTACTGTCTAAAAAGACAACAGAAGCAACAGGTACAAGAGAATTAAAGGGCATGAGTGAGCCCATTGCAACCAGCCTCACAACACTTCTCAGGTAACTGAGCTGAGAAAAAATGAAATAGTTATAGAGCAACTTTTTGAAGATACTGCAGGGAAAAAACAAACAAACAAAACCCAGACTTAGAATAATAAGACAGCTTGGGACAGAATAGAGGCCATATGGTCAAAGAGAATACTCATATGTTTAAGCATTGCTCTGGGCTTAAAAATAGTGACTCATCCAAGTTCAGACAGGAAGTCTGGAAGAACCAGGAACTAAACCTCAGTTTAGTAGAGACAGGTACCCAACCAAAATATAGAAGCAAATCTCATTTCATCAGAAGGTCTGGCTTTCCAAGCAGAGAACTAAACTAACTCAACTTTAATAACAAACAATGCTGCTATAAATTTCAGGCAACCTACAGTTTTTACTTGCACTTATCCTAAACTAAGCTGAGTTATACAAGTAATCATTTTTCTTTGCACTGGAGGGAACAAAAAATAAAAAAGTTAGACTCTATTTCTTTTAAATAAAATCTGAACATCGACACAGAAGGAAACAAGCACTATTGAGCCCCCATCTCTCCCAAGAAACAGATTTTCATGAACAGTTTTCAATTTATGTTAAACTAAATTGGGAGGTTTTAGTCCTGTGTAATAAGAAATTTTAATAAAGACTAAAATTGACACAAGTACGTACAATGATTAGTTACTTAATATTTGCACAGTACTTTGACAGCACAAAGCACCATATCCGCGATGCAATGGGTTTAATACACTAAGAAACCATAGCTAGGAGGTCCTTTTTAACTCAGTAGGACTCATGGCATGGAAACCTTGTAAAAAGGAAAGGCTGGATCATAGATGTAAGATAATACAACTTCTAACAGGGACAGCTAAAAAAGGGACTGGACCCAAAAAGAAAATAAGCATAAGAAAAAAAATATTGGAGTAAAAAACATCAGTGTATTTTTATATTTTTTGTGGAATGGGACAAAACAGTGAAATACCAGGTAGAAGACAAATATCTCTTCTTGTTAATGTCCAATTTACATTTAAATACAAATGAATGGTTCTAAAATATTACAAGCTGTAGGGTATTATATCAAATCAAGTTGCATTATTAAGAGTTTTTTCAAGCTTAACTTACCAAGCAAATGGTCCTAGTGATAAAGGCTTTCTTGTTCTCTGATTCCCAATATCAGAATACAACTTTGGTGCACAGGTGATTTTCTTCATAGTGGAAAATCTGATACTTGGATGACCTACTTATGCACTGGAAAATACAGGTTCCCTCCTCCTCCCCCCTCCACCTTGCAAAAGATCCTTAGCAACATTAAGTCAACTCTTTCTGTCCTCTGCCCTTCCCCTAGAGGTCTTTATCATAAAGTTGAAAGCTGGCATACAAGACACCCAAGAGTTTTGGACTGCTGAATACCTTTTAAAAATGGTCACTTCAAGCTTTCCTCCATCCTCCTCCTTCCACCCTACCCTAGATATGGAAGAAAGAAAAGAATTACATGCACAAAAAAATAAAACTGACACTTCCTTGCTAATAAGGTCAAGTATTACGACTGAAATATCAGGCAACAAACATCCCATGCCTTGGGGAGCTCTGATCAGTGGTTGGAAAAAGTTTTCAGCATTACCTCTTTTGTTAATTATCTTCTTAAACGAAATGATATTCACCAAAACACAATGAGGTGAGACAAGAACTGATCAGGTACATGTTGAGGGGGATGCTTATTTAGACGCAGCATATGTTATAATGATAGATTGATTGCATTCAGTGAATCTCAAGAGCAGCCTATATTTGATCACTGTAAGGTGATCTAATCTATGCAAGACAATCTTGAGAACGGATGTCTGTGTTGTTCTCCAAGTCAGTGAATCAATCTCATCCCTTTCATTAATATCCATGACAAACAGTTTAGAGACAGTGACAAGGGCAAGGAGCTTACTGAAACATAGGAGGATAAGGGATGTAGCAATAGGACCAGGGTGAACTGTTACTGAATCAATCTCATACACCATGTTGCCTAAAGTTAATATACAGAGAGAGATAGAGAAAAAAAACTCTAGAGTGTATGAAAGGAAATTATGTACTTTTCCCAAAAACAACAAACTGTAGATAGCCTCAGGGGATATGGTTAGTGGTACTGGTCTCTCGTTTGAATAGGGGACTGAGAATATCCAGAGCACAGACAGTGCATTGGCAGAATATACTGGGAGAGCTGTCACTATGTCCTAAGTGGCACAACCCATAAATACTTTCAAAGGCAAAATACTACTGGAATGACCAGAAAAATCCAAGAAAGGGATACTTTATTGTGAAAGACTTCTGAAAGTGTTAATGATACCTCTGAATTCATTCAGTTTTAAGGCCAGAAAGGACCATTGTAATTATCATGTCAGACCTCCCACATAAGAAAAAACACAGGACTTTCTTGGCTTAATTCCTGATGCCATGTCTGAACTAGAGCTTGGACTAGTTAGGAAAATATGCAGCTTTGGTTTCAACATGCCTGGCTGATAGAGAATCCACTTCAACTGGTAAATTATTCCAGTGATTGTCAACCTTACTGCTTAAAATGTACATCTTCTAACTAGTTATATTTTGTGCCATTTCCACTTCCAACCATTGGCTCTTGCTATGCCTTTATTTGCTAGATCTGAAGCCTTCTCTGATAAAGTTTCTGTTCCCCAGGTTCACACTTCTAGAATGCCATCAACTCCCCCTTACTCCTCCCTCTGGTAATCTAAATAGTCCTCAAGTCTTTCACAATAAAGTATCTTTTCCAACTCTTTGGTCACTCTTGGCAACCTCTGCAGGTTATCAGTTCAGGATGTGTGCGCCTGAGAACTTGACACAATATGCCAATGCCAACCACAAAGTAGTACCACCTCTAGGCCACATCCAGTCATGCAGGCACGTGCAGTTTGTGGTGCCAGAAACCGCTTTGTGGCTCCACAAACTACACGTCCAGAACAGTAAAATGTACCCCCGTGCTGCAAATTTGCAGTGCAGAGGCAAATTTTTCTATTGGGAAATCCCAGTAGCAAGAAAAACAACGAGAGAAAAACCCCCAGCACAGTGCATCTGACAGGAGCATAAGCCAACAGATGCAGATGCTTGTTCTTCCAGGGAGAAGCTCTGGCTGTTAGCCAGAATGTCTCCACTCCTTTAGTTGTGCTCCTTTAGGAGCCAGGAGGGGCAGGGAAAGGGCAGTTTGCCCAAAGCAGGGCAATTTGCCCCACACCAAAGCGCATGTGGAGAGACATGCCCTGTGGCAAAAAGTAGTGACACAAATTTGTACTGCTACTATTTATGCTGCTGTAAATGCACACCCTTGCACATGGGGACATCCCCCTACACTCCAAATAGAGACTCTCCTCTTATGTATCCATAGAACCTTTCAAGAGCAAAGGTAGAGCTCACTATCCACCATGACCACAGGATCCTATTACTCAGTAGGCATATGTGACACAACCTTTAAGTAGGAGATCACCTTTTTAAGTAGGAGTCTCCAACCTTTTTGAGATCACCTTTGGCATTTAAAAGCAACCCAAGATCTACTTACTGTGTGCTGCCACCATCCTATCCCCCCACCCCTCCCACCCTGTCCAGCAGGTAAGTCTGTGGGGACAGAAGGGGGTGGGGGGCAGATCAAGGCAGAGGGAGAAAAAAGTATTTGGGGGCATGCCTCCCCAGCAGTTAAGTCCCATCCACCTGGGACCCCACGCAACTTACTCCTGCTCCTGCCTCTGTCCCTCACTGTGGGGGCCTTAATCTAGCCCCCGCCCCTTCCCTCTTCCATGGGCTGACTTGGTGGGCTGGGACACATGCATGCATGCACGCAGGAACTCAACCCCCCACCCCAGCCTCAGATAGACTCCAAGAGGCTCTGAGATCTATCAGTGGATCGAGACCAATGCCATAAGTCTTTTTCTGACTATGTCCAAGATACAACTGCTCATCCTATAAGCAAAGCCCATGTTGTTTATTCCTAGATATATGACTATACATGTGATCGCATTGAAACATATCAGACATAACACCCAACTAACCAAGGAGTCCAGATTGCTCTGTATCAGCAGCATGTTGTCTCCTTACTCCCCCAATATGTCATTGCAATTTTTTCTTATCAGTTAAGACTTTGTTTTTCTCTCCCCCACCCCCCAAACTCATTGAGAAAAAATGTTAAATAATAAAGAGCCAAAAGCAGATCTCGGTGGGATTCTGTCAGAAACACAGCTGCTCGGTGATAATTCTTTGTTTATAGGTACATTTTAAAACCTATCATTTAACCCAATTTAAAATGCATTTAATGTGTGCCATGTTGATTTTCCAATGCTCTCTACTTAGTACATTTTTCCAGCACTAAATTCTCTTTTAAAAAATGTAATACCGGCCACACACACAAAAAAAAAAAAATAAAAAGAGTTAATCAGGATCAAGATTCTATGGTAATAGAAGCAGCAAACTATCCATAGCAGGCAGGTGCTGCTATACTTAAGGGCATATAAACCTTTGTGTGTGACCTTATCCCTTCCTTAACAATGAACAGAGTTCAGGTAATGCCTTGGGGATTTGTTTTTATCAGTTACAGAAAAAGGAATCCATAAATAACAAAGCAAGCAACACCTCATCACCTATTCTACCCTTCTGTCTGCAGATGACACACTGGAACTGCCACAACTATTCTAAGTGGGTTGGTTTTTCACTGTATTCAAGGGCTCTTCAGTCCTCACACACTTATTCTGGCAGTCGGGTATTCTCTCAATATGCATTACAAGTACATTCAGAAAAGCAAAACAACCATCAAAAGTCACAGAGAAGTCTCTCTTTTTATGGAGTGTTATTCCCTGACCTAAATCAGTCTTTGCCTTTGAATCAGTTTATGTTACTAGTTATTTAGCAGATTGATTGCTGCTATGGCAACTGCACATCCTGCTATACAGACATAAGCACTAGTCCTTGATACATTTCCTGCTTACGTTCCTCTCTCTGAACGCACTCTGTGTAAGCTCAAAATTAGAAAATATTTGGGGAATTAATTTGCTCTGACATTGCTGATATCAAGCTTGTATTGTTTTGCAAAGATAAAATGAGGCTAGAGTTGTTAAATAATGTTTACATTCATCCTAATAGGAGCAAACTGTCCGGGTGGCACTGAAAGCCAGCCTCACCACATCCATCCTTATCTTGGGGCTGCAAAATTTCAGTCAGAATGTCAAACTGGGAGCACAGTTCAAAGAGCTGGGATAATACATTCTTGTTTTTTAAATGGATCCCAGGCAATCCATCTCTTTGCCCAATTTGGGGAATACAAGACCCAGATTCCTTACTACCAGAAGTATGGGCTGCTGCTAAATGGTGCTGAGACTTGAGCAAAGGAGAGATGCAACTCAGCCGGAGTGGGCTCATACCATCTCAAAAGCATTCAAAGTAATGAATGAAGGCCAAATGACAGACTATTTGGTTTGTTGTTTTCTAGGAAAGAGACAGAACCCTTATCAGTGAAAAGATCTTGGTGAGAACAGGTCAACCACAGGACCAAGCCCTGGAGAAATCCTCACGTCCAAATCTTCCCTCCTTGATTTCAGCAGAATTCCATAGGGCACTGAGGGCCAGAGTAGATTTGACTGGAGAATCAGTCTGTCACTTGTTATGGTGTGGGGATTTGCACACAGGCAGAGATATATATGGGGGTATATATGCAGAATGGATATATGCAGGGATAGATATGCAAAAAGGAAGAGCTGATCACATGGAAAAATTATGTAGATTTTGATGGGGGGGGGGGGGGGTCAACAATACCTTATTTCCTCAAATCCAAGATGAGATTCCCCCCCCCCCATTCAACATGGGGAAAAAGTCCCTTGGATTCAAAGCACAGTGGGCAGCAGTGGCTGCTGCATCTTTGGACTCAACTCTGAGCCTGCTTCCCACTCCCCACCCCGATACACTTCCCACAGTCTCTGCTCCCCTCCCCAGCCACTTACTGTCAGTTAGAGCTCCAGCCTGGGGTGCAGAGCACACTGTAGCTCCGGTCATGGCTTAGTGACACATTAATGCTGGGGTGGCAGCAGCTCTAGCATCCTGGGGCTAGAGCTGCTGTCAGTGCAAACAGGTGTGGGGCTGGTCCAGGGGTGGGGCACGTGGATGGGGGTCAGTGAGTGCAGGCAGAGCAATAAGTGGGGGGGGGGGGGGAAGAGGGCAAGGGGTGGATGTCTGGCCATAGGTACTCCTCTCATTGCCTGACTCCCCATCACCTGCTGACCTGTTGCTGCCTTCCCCACTGCAGGAATGGCAGAGATGAATTTTAAACTATCCTGCAAGAATCAGATTCTGCGTGAGAAAAATTATTTATAATGTTCCCACATCTAGAATCTAATTCTTGGGGTTTGTCTTAAATTCAAAGTCATCCTAAATTCAAGTATATACAATCAAAAAGGTTCTTTAGAACTTAAAATCTAATAGAGAATATTTTATAACCCTGCTCCCCCATAGTTTCTAACAGTGTGGATAGTGCAACTACACATACACACACACATATACATATACAGACTTGTATACATGTATACATGCATGCATGGGTTTTAAATCTAAAATACATACATTCATACACACACACACACACACACACACACGTGTGTGTGTGTACAGATATATAGATAGCTATATACCTATATCTATGGAACAGTCCAAAAATAAAACATGGGAAGTGTATCATTCCCAACTCACCCAATCCTAAATGTCCACTATCACGGCTCTAAAGAGGCAATACATTTATATCAAGCTAATATTTTCCAGAGAACACACTGAGGTGTAAATGTGAGGCAAGTTTACCTCATTCCACATTTACGATTAAATGTTTTTCACAGCAAGCATAAAAATGCCCTTAGCTAACCAAATCATAGAATCATAATCAGGTAAGGCAGGAAGGGACCTCAAGAGGTCATCTAATCCTACCCCCTGCCTGAGGCAGGAAAGATCTTGCAGCCCATATGGAGCTCAGGCCAGTGAGCTACAGGTGGGAGAAAAGGAAAGGATGCAGGGAGGGAAACCTTAGTAATTTCTCTGGAAAAAGTTCACTAAGTTATGAAACACAATAATGTGAAATAGCAACATTTGTTAACACTTATACACTGGCTTAATTTTGAAAGACGGGTGGCAGGAGTCTAACAGTTGAATTCTGGCAGTCCCTAACAAATTTTGTTGGAAAATAGAGATCCCAATCAACAACCAGATGCAACAGGGCTAAAGAGTACACAAAAACAAAAGCAGCCTTTGCTCTAAAGAGTTTCTGGTTGAAGACTTCAAATGAAATATATAAAATGGGAAGGAAGGAAAGAAAGAAAGAGAGACACTGAATGTTATGATTTTTCTCCTCTTTCTCTGTGAAAAGATATAGTAGTAACCATCTCCTGCCTGCCTCAGTGACTGGCTGATTTCTTACAGGCCTCAATGCATCAGTTGAACAGCTGTGTTAAAAGAGAGCTAAAAGAAAATTATTGGCCTTTAGGGCAACAATTAGATGAAGTCAATGGCCTGCAAAACTATTTTACATATTATGGCACTTCAGCTTCAAAAGAAATTGCTAATGGCCTTAGTGCTGGTGAACTCGCCACACTTGACAACCTTGGTAAGTAAAGGCCACTTCAATTCAGTCTCCTGTATCCATCTCATTTTGCTTTTTCTTTTCTTTATTGGGCCTGGGGTGCTGGAAGATCCCAGCTCCCAACAGAGTTTTCCCTTGTGGAGGCATGACCACTCAAGGTACCCAAGGGGAAAGTATAACATTCAACTGCTCTTGGCCCTAAGCCTGCTGCCAGCACACACAGAAGGGGGCTGGAACTCTTTGGGGTTGCTGCCAACAATCAAGAGACTTGCAAGACATGTGGGATAGTGCCTGCAATTTCACCATGGTTCTGGAAAGTTTGGTATGAGAAGGACTTACTTCTCCATGGAGGAATATGTAATGTGAATGTGTGGAGATGTTTGTGAGAAAAGCTAATCCAAAGGCGGATTATACAGACATCACTAGTGGAAGCTGAGATGAGAGATGGGAGGAAACAAGGTAAGAGACAAGCAGGCAGGGCACAGATGATAAAAACATGCAGCTTGAAACATTTTTATTTTAGTAGCAAGTTTTGGGTTTTGGATATCCACTGTTGTATATTGTATTATTATTAGGTTTGTATTGATTCTTACTGCTGTATATTGTATAATTATCATTTTTGTATTGATTTTTATTGTTTCATATGGATATTGTATGGTTTTGGTTCACTTACAAACACAGGCCTAAGTCATGTCAAGTTTCCATTTTATATGTCAAGCCTCCATCTTCTGTCCTCTGCCTGGGCATCCCATGTTGCAACTGTATGAGTCACGTACCCCTCCCATGTAAATTGGTTCCTGGATGAATGAGAGTGATTGGGAATGATTGAAATATAATAGTAGCAGGCCTCTACTGAATGGGCTATCACCTCACATTGATTTACCCAGGAACCACAGACCTCACCCAGGAACAGAAACAAGACCAGCATTTGAAAGACAAAAGACCCTGCAGAATCAGCAACTCTCACCATTACAGACACCTGAAACTGCACATCCCAGCATGGAGCACACATGTTCAGTACGCCAGGGGCTTACCCTTGCCTGGGCATGCCTCCTGTCACTAGGGTCACACAAGGTCTGCCCCTATAAAAAGGGGCAGTGAAGACAGACCCAGTGGGATGCCCTCTCCGTCTGGACCAGCACCATGCCACACCACCTATCCAGCCTGAGGGCCTGACGACAACCCCCCTCTGGACAAGACCTACCGGACAAGGACCCCTTTCCAGCCTGGATAGATAGATATTACCTGCACACCTCCTCCTACAAGTTGGACTCTCTCTTTCTGTCTCCCTCTCTCCTCTTGGACTTCAGTGGACTTCAGCCCCTGCACTAAGCCTCTCTAACCCCTGTTGCCATTGTGTATGTGTGTGGGGGTGTGTGTGTGGGTGTCGGTGTGCGCGCAAGGGAACCAATAAGACATTGTGTCACCATCTCCCCTGTTCAATAAAACCACTGTCATTTGCAACCCCGAGTTGGGTCATGTTTTACTGAATCCCAGTCCCTTCCCTATCTTAAATTCCAGTCTCTCTCTCTCTCTAATTCCAGCCCCCACCCCTCTCCACTAGTTTCCCAATCTCCTCTCAATTCCTACTGCTTTTCCCTATGATTTTCTGCTGTCCCCCTGCTCTCCACGCTCCTACTGCCTTTTCCCTGTGACTTCCTGCTGCCTTTCTCTGCTTTCCCACTGCCCCTGCCACATTTCAGTCTCTTCTGCTGCTTTTTCCTGTGATTTTCTGCTGTCCCCCTGCTCTCCACGCTCCTACTGCCTTTTTCCTGTGACTTCCTGCTGCCGTTCTCTGCTTTGCCGTTGCCCCTGCCACCTTTCAGTCTCTCCTGCTGCTTTTCCTGCGATTTTCTGCTGTCCGTCTCTCTGTTTTCAGGCTTCCCCCGCACCTTCTGTAGTCATTCCCCCCACACCGCCTGGCAGCTTCCCAGCTCCTCGTGGCTGTCCTGCAGTTTTCTCCAGCTCCCAGCACCTACTGCTGCTCTGTGCAACTTCTCTAGCTGCCCCAGACCCATCCTCTGGGTCCCCACACCCAGAGCCCGTCTTTAACACCCACACTTTCCCTTAATCCCATTTTCCCTCTCCCCACCTACCTTTTCAGCTCCCCTGTAGCTCTGGCTCCAGTCCCAGTCTCTGTGCCGGCATCGCTCCCCTGTTCTTAAGGCTTTGGGCATTGTCTTTTAATCAATTAAGATCAATTAACATAAAGTTACCCCCAAGCCTCAGTTCTTCAGCCCAGGCCCCTGTAGTCTACTGGTTCTAATCCCGGTTCTAGCAACTTTCACTCCCTACACTTCTACTTTCTTACCTTAACCTTTCCCCAGGTATCCCAAGTACACCAAGCACATATGTGCATACACATCACAATACCCAACTTAGGAACTCACCTGTGTATATGTGTAGGTGGGTGGTATGTGTGTGAATT
>NW_005842880.1:34970-51675 GCF_000455745.1 Alligator sinensis
CTCATGGGTGCTGTCAGGGGTTCTCCCATAGTCCCCTCCCCTCTCCCCCAGCCCCCTTCCCACACCCCTAGTACTTACCAGCTCAGAGTTCAGCTTCTGCTCCCTGCTGCAGCCACCAGGGACTGGACTGCCTGAATCATCAAAGCTCTCCAAATCTTTTCAAAGCTCTCCGAATCTTTGGAATCGATTTGGACCTTTAAAAATTGGTCCCCTGATTCGATTTGGATTCAGAGATTCAGCCACCGAATCAGGCCAAATCTCCCCCGAATTGAATCACCACCCGAAGCTTTGCACAGCCCTATCAGGCATTACAAATGTTGTTAGACGTTAACTTTCCGACACGTTAAATGTCTTTAACATGGGAGTGTCCACAGGTTAAGGCAGGAAAAGATGAGCTAAATGCCCTTTGAGCATTTCAAAGTTGCACCTCTTTTGGGGCAGATTATTTCCAGCTGGTGTTAGACAACTCATGTTGCAGTAATGTTGGCCTGCTCCATGGGGCCAATACTAAATCTGCTGTCCTCTAGTATCAGAGAACGCAGCACTCCCAGCCCCCCTACAGGGACTCTATCATCCAGAACTCTAATGCCCGGGACTGACAAGAGAGCCAGGCAGCTACAGGCGAGTGGACAACCACAAGGAGGTGGGGTGCAGAGGGATGGGTAAGAGGGGAGCTGCCAGGAAGCCATAGGGGATGGACAAATGGGAGCTGCCAGAGAGCAGGGCAGCTACAGGGCAGACTTGGCAGTTCATAACCACCCCTGCTCACCAGCCCTCTAGAGACTTAATGTGCAAAAGCTCCTAGTGGGCGTGTCTGCGAGACACTTAATGAGCAGAAGACTAATTCTACTGTGCATTTGTGTGGTGGCCAAAACCCATGTAACACACTAGTAATGCACAATAGATTTAGTCTAATGCACAGTAGCATCACTGAAAAAAAGCATTCATGTTCATTAATGTACAGTAGCATCAATTACAACACATTAAGTTAGTATGTCATTACAGGTACTAAACTTAATGCGCCATAATTACAACACATTAATGAATGTGTAGATGCACCCAGTATGTGTTAGCTTTAATATGCACATGCCTAAAATTCCTTAGAGTTAAGCACATGTGAACTGTAACATGTAACAATAACCTAAGCCTAGGTCCCAGGTTCTTGTTTCCACCTGTCCCTGCAGAGTTCCCATGTGACCTTTGTCAAAGGCACTTCCATCTGTTTTAGTTGGGGATGTTTGTAGGCTTACCTCTACAATTATGATTAAGCTGCTACAGTTATATAGTTTAGTTCCCTGTATAGGAGTTATTCTACTGAAGCATCCACTTGTTGAATTACACTAATAACAGCAGTATAATCATACCTGTATAATTATCTAGTACCTTTCCCCTTTACAAACAATTGCTTAGTGTTTCACTGTCACAGACTAATATGAGTAATACTTTCTACTTCTCATGGTGTTATTAGAATAGGAACAATAAAGACACACACTTAGATACTATGATGATAGGGATCATTCATTATGTACCCAAGAACAGATTAAGAAAAAGAACCTGTTCTGATTGTCCATTGCACCTTTTATATCTGGGCAGAGTGGAAAATTAGCATTTTACACCCACTATGTACACATAAAATACAACATTGGGAGCAAGAATGTGGCAAATCAGCCTTAAATTTACACTGAGGAAAGAATCCACATTAATATAAAAACCTTCATGCTGTTTCTTGAACTATGGGTGGCTACAATTGTAGCTGTAATAGTACTAATGGTTAAATTAGTGCACTGCTATCTCCTGTTATGTGGGGCAAGGGAGGAACAGAATAGATTCACGCACTAAAAGCTTGGTACACCTGATATACCTCCACAGCTACATGTTTTAAACTTCCCAGAGCCATAGTAAAATAGCAGTGCCAGAATAAAAACAATGTTAATTGACTAATTATTCTATACTTCCACAAATAGCACCCCAGCTGAAACCAAGCAGAAGTGTTGTACTGCACAGGTGGAACATTTATTTTTCCTATTCTTAACACTTAATATTAAGTGAAAGTTAATGGCCAAATAGTTTAGAAGGTGCTGATCTACCCTCCTTTCTGCCTCCCAACCTAGAACACAGGCTAGCCAGTTGGAAAGTATCAATGTGTGATGTTGAGCTGGTCTGAGTTGCACATGGGCAGAAAGAAGAGCCACAATCTTAACAAATATTTTAAAATGAGAAGTACCTTAAAAATCAAAGTCAAAAGCAAATTAAGGAAATTAAAATTAAGTATCACTTTAAAAGTGTACCTACTTCCCAAGTCTTCTCCCTCAGCTAAAAATAATCCTTTTCATGTTAATATAATATAATATTTAACCCTTTTAAATATAAAAAAGGATCAAGAGGAAGAAAACCTAAGAGTAAAATGGAATGAAGAAGTTTAAATGACAGGAAAAAAGAGCAAAACAAGAGCAGAAAATTTTAGAACATGAAAAGATTAAAAGGTATCAGATAGTGTGAAACACACAGTAGTTACTCATCAGCTGGGATCCTGGGTTTCTCCGTTTAAAAATCACAAATTCTCTGATATAAAAACCACACGCAAATTCTCCGATTAAAACCCCCAAAATCTGAGTTTTTCCATTATTAAAATGAAATGTTCCATTATTAAAATGAAATATATATAGGTATTAGTTGAACACACTATTTTATTGATATATTTACAATTTTAAAGCAACCTGGAAGCCTACTAGGTACCTCAATTCCTATAATAAAATAAATTATAAATAACTATAATTTTGGTGTTTGATTTTGGGTTTTCTATCATGGAAAATGATAGCTCCCCTTGTCTCCTTTGCTTACTAGGATGTGGGTTCAGCTGTGGCTGCTTCCCCCTTCACCCCCACTGGTTTGTGGCTCTGAGCACCCCCGATACACCGGTGCCCTGTCCATTGCTCCTCACTCCTGACCCCCAGCCCTGCCGGTGCCCCTCACTCCCCACCCACAGACCCCCCGGCCATGCAGGTGCCCCTCACTCCCCACCCACAGCCTCCCAGCATTGCTGGTGCTCCTCACTCTCCACCCTTAGCCCCCTGCTGCTATTTTTAAGTGCAGGGATGCTGATACACAAGATGCAGGAGGGTGCTGGAGCGTGGCAATTAATCAATTAATCACATCTGCTCTGATGCACTGGAATTCCAGCCCATCGGAGCAGCCTCTGCGCTTGTGTATAGGTGCCACATATGCTTTGGCAAAAACACTGAGAGACTGTTCTCTGTAACAACGCCTCTGCTCTGGAACTTCATCCCCTTTGTGGCCTGTCTGAACCTGGACATCTTCTGGAAGCACTGAAGACATATCTTGGCAGATGTTTAGCAAGCAAGGTTAAGCTGGGGTCTTGTTTGAGAGTTTGTGTCTATTTTTTATATATAAATTAAACATTTTATTTTAGCTGCTTTAATAAAAAAGCTGTTTTTAACTGCAAGGAACCTTTTGGGGAATGGCAGCATATAAATCTAATAAATAAATAAATAACATTTCCTCTCACTTACCAGTGGCTATGGCTGCTAACACTTGTTTTGGAAACAGCTGGTCATGTAATTCTGCAAGGATTGTTACCACTCTCCTCAGGTTGAGAATAGGCTGAAGAACCTTGAATCAGGGCCTTTACATTTTGTTGAGTATGAACAGTGCCCAAAGGATCCCAATTGCCAACTGTGTGTTCCTGGTGCTACCACTAAAAAAGTTAATAATGAGGGTTTTGGGGTTTTTTTTTGTTTTTTGTTTTCATTCTCACAACCTGAAGAAAAAAGAATGAATACATTTTTCAGAGTTTAAAACACTTACCTTTGGAAGAAGTACAAACCACAAACTTTCAGCTCAATACACCAGGAAGCTCTGAGCACATTGACAGTTATAATACAACATTTATTTTCACTGCTGGCAACAGTCACAATAGAAAATACATGTGAAAGCCACTCAATTCCCTCCATGTCAGATTCCACCAGTCTCAAGAATCTCCTGTTCATCTTAACTCTAAGTACTGATCCTATCTTGAGAAGTATCAGAGTGTAAATATGATAAGAAAACAACTGAAGCATGTAACACATATGTGAAGAGAGAGTGAAATTGTCAGCTTCGGTGATGAGGAACATTTTATTAGTGGTTAAAGTATGCTGGAAAGCAGGGGTAGTGCCCTCCAGTTACCAACCAAGGAAGAACGAGTCTTTCACCTAGCAGAAACTTCTCTGCTTTCTGCAGAGGACACTGAGAGCATTCTCCCCCTCCTCCCCTCTTCACAATTTTAGCACTTGGTTAAAATAACACGTGCCCAGATACCACAGCACTAGCTTTCTGACTACGATACAGTATATTTCTTAATCATTTTAACCTTCACTGTTTTGGCTGCTGATTTTGTGGAATTTCTTTGGAGGCAGGTGGCAGCAAAATGCCACTGAAG
Organism: Alligator sinensis; assembly: GCF_000455745.1. NCBI lineage: Eukaryota > Metazoa > Chordata > Crocodylia > Alligatoridae > Alligator > Alligator sinensis. Next base: position 39,409 of record NW_005842880.1, read on the forward strand.
AAAAGTGTCACCAGAGAAACCATCAGCTGGCAAGCAACAAAAATTGCATGAGTTGAGGATTTTGTTTCTCCTCTGGTTCTGTGGTGTTAAGGTGAGGATCTGCTGCTGCAGCAGGAAGCTTAAAAATGTTATCTCAACATCCTGTAGGACGCTGTATGTACAGTGGCACTTCTTTATAGGTCTAGATTCAAAGAGCCATAAAAACCAGCTTCAGAGGATGTGCTACAAATTTTACATGAGATTTTTGGAAAGGCCACCACCTGCACAGGAATCTTTCCAATCTCCAAGTCAGCAATTGGCTCAGAGGAACCACCAAAGTCTCACTAATTATAGTTGTCAGCTCACCAAGAAATGGAGGGGCTATCTGAGACAAAAGCAGATGCCTTCAATCTACTTAAGAGTATAATCCTTTTTAAGAACAAAACTGCAGTTCCTCAATAGCCAGATGTTCTTTCAAGTTTTTTTATGCTATCTTTCTGAAATGCTAAAATACTCCACTTAAAACTGTTCAGCACTGATATTTTTTTTTTGGAACTGGAAGTTTCATTCAAATTATTCTGAGAACATTATTTCAAACATATTAAGTAAAACTGGAGAAAATTTAGCGGAAGTTGTTAGGGTGACTATATTTGGATCTTGGGGAGCACTGGATTTGAGGCTGAATAAAGGCTTTAATCTGTGGCCCAAGTAAAAGCTGCTGACCACAAGGCAGAATGATGTATTAAAAGTAACATTGCAAGATGTTTAGACAAGTAGTTTTCTAACCATATAGTAGTGTTGTAAGATATATAATCATTATATAAAAGAATCAGGATGTAAACCACTGGCTATTGTTAGAAGGTAAAGCAGATTTTGCTTATGAGTGCTTATGCCAAGTAACTATCTTAATTGTGTCAACCATTTTCTGGAAACAAGCAGCAAGTAAGTCTGTGTGATGTGAACCAGCTACAGTAAGGAATGAGATAAGATACAGGGGGCTAAGGAATGTGGAGATGGTACAATGTGGGACAGAAAAACAGATTGGAATGTGAAAGATAACATGCAACTAAGAACAGAATCCGAGATGAACATATGCAAAAAGGTGAATGGTGATCAGTAAAGAAACCTCCAGAGTCCGCCCAGTGACCGAAAGAAGTGAGTTCATGGCCTTGGACATGCACTCATAGCAAAAAGGCATGTAGATGAGTAAAATGCATAGACAATTCCATTTTAAAGACACAAACAGTAAACAGAGGCGGAGCTTGAGATAGGAGGAGAGATGGGTGGAACAAAGGAGGAGCGAAGGTGGAGTAATTGTTAATGAGCATAAAACAAGGTGTATAAATGTGAAAAGAAATATTGTTCGGGGCAGGTCTCCAGTTTGTTAGTTTTTTTGAGACCTTTGTCTGAAGTCGTCTCCATTCTGAATAAAGCTGTTGCGAGCAGTGTGTGCTGGTGTTTGCTCCCTGCTTGCTCTGGCTAATGAGTAACAGGATCCATGAGCAATTGGATTGTCGTCTCCCTAGTCATTGGACGCTGCATGGAGTCAGGGTCTAACAAAAGTCTCATCTGGGTCAGTGAATTAGAAGACCTAGCTTTGAGAAAAGAACCACCAGGCTAAACGTTTGGGTAGAATAATAAATTAAGGCGGCAAAGTACGTGCTTGTAAGCTGGAACTTTTTAGGTAAGCACGTATCATATAATGTTTGATCTGATTAAAAAAGATTTCCATAAAGTAAGTAATGGGCAGATCATTCCTTCTTCACCAGACAGATTCTATGCAAACCCTTTATTTTGAGGTAATAAAACACTGGTTACATTGGACCAAATTTATCTCTGACACTAGTGTAAATAAAGAATAATGTAAATAAAGTTCCTTGAGCCCAATAAAATTATACCAATATAACAAAGACTGAAATCACTATTTGGCCTTAGACCTATGCATACAAAGTAACTTACTTGATAAGGAGTAAAGGGAATTTCAAGAGCCTCCATTATAAAAGACAGCTACAAGATAGAAATGAACCTTAAAGGCTCTCATCCTATAGTCAAGAGTAGTTTTGAGAACTTACAGGTCTTTCCAAAAAGTAAGAAAAATTGTGCAGGTAACAACATTTCCATGAAACCAACATTCATTTCTTGATTACATTTCTCGATGTAGAAAGTCTTCTAAAAGGGCACCATTGCTCATTTGTTTCAGGCAGTTGAAAGCCCTGGTTTTAGAAGTAGTTGAAGACTACCTTCCTGTCATTTAAGAGCTAAACTTGTAACATAAGAATGGAGATATTTTAATAGTGTCACCGATAGGTAAGTAGGCAAAGCATTTGCTTACCTGGCTCAAACAGGCTCACAAAGTAAAGTGGTAGAAAATGGATTCATCTTCCATGGAACATGATTAAACTCCCTGAGCATCCCAGCAGGTGTACAACAGCTACATAACTAATTAGCAATTACATGTTTTAGATCTACTGTTTCCATACATCTAGGTTAGAACAGCATAGCCCATACCCCTAAAAAAAAACAAAACAAAACAAAACAAAACAAAAAAAAAGATGGGTGGAAGCAATTCCCCAAATTAACATAGTTTGGAACCACTTTATAAATTATGCTGTCACTTGTGATGGATCAGCATTAAGACAAGCATAACACATTGAATGGGCATGACAACTGCCTCTCTATTTAGCAAGGGTATTTTTCTGAGCTATAAGAAATACAAATTCCTGGGGGAGTTACCTACTCGCCAGCAGATTTCTTTCATTATTAGAACATTTGACTTGGGAAAAGCCAGTATCTCATTTCTGATCTCCACATGTCTTGTACTTGTTTGGACAATTTCCATTCTGTGCAGTTTCCCATTCACTGCCACTCTATCAAGAAACATGATAAATGGCAATCTATACGGGAATGTAAAAGCCTAGGTATCCAGAACTAGAAATTAGTGGTAAGAAAATAATTCGAGTAACTACTTTCTCTAGAAAACAAGCTACCCCATCCCTTGCATGCTTCTATTAGAGTATTTAATGTCTTTTTTTGTCATTGATTATTTGTGTATAAATGTGGATTTTAGGATATAGCTAGCATACCATAGCAACTTTCACATTTATTTCTCGCCCACCTCACATCCTCCCACATCTACTCTATTAATATGGTAATTACACACACAAATTTCAAACATGGAATATTTTTTTCCAAAGGAAAAGAACAGGTTTTTCACCAAACCTATGACTTGAAATGACACTGAGTAAAAGAAGTTGCTTGTACAGTCTCAGAAATACAAAACCCTTCAATAAATGCACCAATTGTATTAGCTGCAATTGCAAAAAATATACACTACTCAAGAAGCAAAGGACAAAAGTTTGACTTTTGTCTTGCACCCTCATTCCTAAACCAAGGGCTTATTCACAGCAACCAAATTTGCACTCCATCTTTCCTGATGGAATTCAGTTTTTGCATTTCCTGTTTCTTCTTCCATGGGAGAAAGCACATTTGCTTTGGTGCATAAGTGGCATAGTGTTTACTCCCCCAAACGTTCAAAGATGATTCCTCTCTGTTCAGTTTTATAAAGCTCCCTACAGTATAACAACTAAAGCAGTAGCAACATTAACAGTTCTCCATGATGGTTACACTCCATAGATTCCCCAGCTTCTTCAAGGAAAAGTTAGAGATAGAACTTGTTGCTTGGATTAACTCTATACAGAGCACATGAGCTTTTTCCAGTCCACACCAGAAGCTTGAAGGTTGAAAGGGATAGTGCTGCTGAGCAATCAGATCCTAATGCTAGTGAATCTCTGACAAAGAAGGATTGTGCAGGAGCATGCAATGGAGTGAACTCTCTTTTGTTGCTTCTTTCAGGCTCCACCTGTTTCAGGCTCTTTCACATATGGAAGCAGAGGAAATAGTACAAATTGCCAACAGCACATACAAGGAGTTTGGTGTTTCTATGCTAAAAGGGATTGACTCCATTCTCTCAGATTGTATTTAGTGAAAGCAATACTCTATATTCTGAACAGAGCTGCATAGGAAGAGCAGAACCAGTGAGCCATCTCCTCCCCCACTACCAAAGCACAGGCACATATAATTCCCCCTCTTCCTTCCAAACCACAGCATGGTTATCAGTGAGTACGGTCCCACTATAGCAGTATTTCATTTTGAGCAGAGTTCAGGGTTCAGTTTTTGGCCATGAAATTAGTAAGGGGAGATTTTCATCCAGTTCTCCCCTCCAAGTCTCAACTATCTTCTGAATTTAGATGGCTTAACTCACTGTTAATTAACACCCTTTTGATCTTCAGCCAGTGTGGCTGCCCTAAATTAATGGATAGGACCCATTCACCAAGATTCCACACTGATACAAATTCAGCCTCTGCAAGAAGATGCACACCCACCACAGCATGGAGATCATATCAAATCATGAACACCGTGTGCCCCTGGAAGCTGGGGGGGCATGGCGAGCTCCTACAGACGGTGGCTGTGCTGTCAGAGGGGGTGGTGAGCACCGACTGATGGTCAGCGACCACCCACAAACACTACCGACAGTATTGGCAGCAGCCAGCAGCAATTGGGGACCATCCACAGATGCTGCCAGCAGTGTAGGCAGTGGGGTTGGCAATGTCAACAGCGCCTTTTTGCAAGGGGTGCACTGCCAAGCTCAGGGGGTACATGTGCACCCCCTACACACTGCCAATACATCAAGTTAAAGTGCACTTAAAGAAAAGCAGTCGCAAATATGCTTGATATTCTTCTAGGAAGAGGGAAGTAGCGAATGTACATGCACATGCTGTTAAAACTATCCTTGGTGTGCCCTGTCTTCATTAGCATCAGTATATATATTGGAGGATGAAGGAGTCGGGCATGTTCACCTTTCAGAAAAGGCACTTAAGAGGAGTCATGATAGTCTTCAAATACTTGGAGGGCTGCCATAAAAAGAGGGAAAAGAACCTTTTCTCTATTGCTGCAGAGAGAAGGATGCAGACCAATGGCTTGAGGTTGCAGCAGAGTAGGTTTAGATTAGATATCTGGAAAAAAAACTTCTTCACTTTTAGAATAGCGAGGCAGTAGAATAGACTGCCTAGGGAAGTTGTGGACTGTCCATTGCCGGTGTTCAAGAAGTTGGATAGCCATCACTCAGGGATGATCTAGGTGTAACTATGCCTGTTTTCTACAAGGGGCATTTCCCATGCTTCTGGGAATTCATGGTCGCTCCCACCCCCTCACAACTTCTCTTCTGTATGTGTCAGGAAGCCTACCCAAAGGCACTGCATGTTGACTACAGCTAAAGCTGGGGACTCCAAATGGGGTGTGCCGATTCTCTTACTAGGAACAAAGCCCTAGCAAGGGTCTTGCCCCTCCACTCAAGGCCAGAATGATCACCATATTTGGGGTCAGGAAGGAATTTTACCCTATGGTCAGATTGGTACACATAGTTGTTTTTTTTGCATTCCTCTAGTGGGGAGCATGGCCCTCTACCTAGGACCTCTTGAGCACATTTTATACAAGCAGGACATTGACAACATTTATAGCAGCAGGATGTTGACTACTGTGGTTCTCCCGCTTTACCCATGGCAGGGCATGCTGTGTCAGAGTTGAGGGTTGTCTATGTAGAGTTCAGATTATGGTTGTATGGGACGGTTTGGATAGAGGTAATCCTTTGTCAGGATGGGGGTTGGACTAGATGACTTCTGGAGGTCCTTTCCAGCCCTACTTCTCTATGACCATGTATCTGCTTGCACAAGTGCAGAACTTTGGTTCTAGACATTATAGGATGTGCAAGATGGCCCTAGGCAGAAGTACTGAAGATAGCAACAATGGTGCTGAAGGCCAGGTAGATATGCATCTTACATACTAACTAAATGAGATATATATATTTGTACAAGCTTTTGTAAACTCCAGTACACTTCATCAGATGTTATGAAAGGACAACGTAGAGCAGTGTATGAAGTGGAGTGTGTGGTTTAAATACAAAAGGTAGGAAGGGGAGGGGGAGGAAGAAACAGTGCTGGGAAAGGCATACAAGCAAAGAACCAATAGGAACAAAAGGGGTCACAAAAGCTAATCCAAGTAAAAATCCATAGTCTCTGTTTAAACAATATTTAACACAACCCAATTTGTACATGATTTCTTGTTCCATAATTTCCTGTCCAGGTTGGTTTTTAAAATTTTGCTACCTGAGAACAGCAATCCTGAGGTCACCACTTAAAAGAACTTGAAGGTTGTTTTTATTGATTGCATTCTTTGGAAAGATATCAAAGTTCAGGTTTACAGTGCAGTCATCATCCCTACTCTCTTCCACAGATGTGAGATGTGGATGACCTACCGTCAAGATCCTGGAGAGGTATCACCAATGATACTACTGGAAAATCCTGTGCCTCAAATGGGAAGATCATTGCACAAATGCCAGCATCTTTGCTGAAGCCAATGTTACGAGCACTGAGTCAGTGATCCTCAAGCACCAACTTTGCTGAATCTGACATTGTGTGCAGATGCCCGACTCTCAACTTCCAAAACAAGTGTTTTTTCCCATTTTAATTATGGCCTGAGATGCACAGTGACAAGGATACAAAGAAGGCATACCTCAAGAAAATGGATGCAAACATCAAGAGTTGGGAGGAGCTAGCTGCCAACCAACTCCAATGGTGCCACAACCTTAACCAAGTGACAACCCATTTTGAGGTAAAGTGTCTTTTCATCAAAGCAGAGAACAGAGAGCAGAGAAAGGAAGAATAGAGGAAGCGCAGCCTACTCTCCCCTGCAGAGAGACCTGGAACATCTTAGTTATCCCACTGAAATACCTCCAAAAGTGTTTAAGGCCAATGAGAACAATCATTATCATCAGAATTACCTTTGTGACAAGAACTCTGTCCCTGAAGCTGCACCACCACCATCACATGGCATATTATCAGGATCAGTTTCTGTCACCAGGGCAGCATAGTCATTGCACTTGCTTAGTGCAGATGAAGCAAAATTAAAGCCAAAAATAATCATAATTAAAAAGTTTCCTTATTCTGTGACTAAGTTGTTAATGAGACTGTACAGGGCATCTGACTTTAGCACCCAAGCATCCAAGACTGCATTCTCCTTTGGGGGATTTACAGCAATAAAACTGTTGGGAAACAGAGTGATCTGCACCTTCCATGGAGAATCATAGACTTGCCAGAGCTGTCTGGGGAAGGCCCATGAAATAGGTGAGAGATTTTAGGGCATGGCTCAGCTTGGAAGACCCCTCAAAAGAAAAGTGAAGACAGGAAGAGAGTATGAGGGAAAAATTCTGCTGCAAGAAAACATCTAGGCAACACTGACCTGGGACTGCATCTTGGGTTAGGGGAACAAGAGGTTCATTATAGGTTTGTGCAGATTACAGTTCCTTTATATCTGAATAGCTTTCTTCAAGGATTTTTTTTTCTTTTTCTTTTTCTTTTTTTTGGGGGGTGGGGGGGAGGGGAGAAGGGGATCAGCTGCAGAGACTGGGCAATGGACCCAGACATTTACTGGGTGGTTTTGATCCTAACCAAGAAACGAGAGCCCAGAATACAATCATCTTAAAACAAAATCAACCTGGAAAGATTCAAACAGGTGAAACAAAAACAAAAAAACTTCCCTATGAAACTATGAAACAGCTGGAACTTTGGAAAAACCAAAGTGCCAGAGATTCTATGAAGTACAGAAGGGACATCACCCATTGCTACTGATTTTATGCCAAAGTTGCTCAGATACTATTGTGATAAACAGCAGCATAAAAGTCTTAAGATGGGATCCATAGCGGTACTTCCCACGGTGTCTATTCTTCATTGAAAAGTCTTCTGTCCACAGACTGAGATGCATTTTCAGGGCAAGCTCTTTCCCAAATAAGAAGGTAGATCTTATTGTCCTGAGGCTGTGTGTATTTTATTCACCGGTCTGTGAAGCAACATGTAAAAGCTTCAGTTGACATGAATTTTGGAAGGGTGAAACTCTGATAACTGCTTCTGAAAATACCTGGCAAGTATGAGGGCTTGGCCTGACCAGACCTGCATACAACACAGGGAAACTAAAGTTATGAAAATTACTGTATTTACTCGAACAGAAGACAAACTTTATAAGACAATCCCCAAATATTTAGATTCTATATATAGTACCCATAGACTTAGTTCATCCAGAGGCGATGCACTTTACCTCTCGGGAAACAGCTGAAAGGTTTAGCACAGATACTCCATAAGCACAGTTTTAAGCATCACTTCTGTACCTACTTGTATATAGTACACATTCTGAATGGCATTAATTCAAAGCCAAAGGGCTCATGATTTACCATATAGTTCATTAGGCTGGCCCCAGCAGAGGCAACAGTATTTCAAGCCATGGTGCCCCACAGCTCAGCACAACTCAGTGTGTACTCCAGATATTCCCCATAAAGGATCCATGTGTTAATTAGCTCATCCCACTCATGAGCAGAACCAGGTGTTCTTGCCGTGGGATGCTCAAAAATGTATATGCAAGCGAGGCACAGAGCAACCTGGTCTGGGTTCACCGCCATCTCATGTGTGACAGGCTGAGAGAGGGGGCAACAAAGGGATTCTGGGCAAGTTGTTTGGGGCTCTGTTTAGCAATGTTTGCCAGACATTTAAGGCTGGTTAAAAAACAGGCCTCATTGAAAATGGGGAAAAAAGGTGCAGCCCAGCTGTGGGAGTAAAAAGGATGTAAAATGTATTCAATGTAGTGGTTCATCGTGACTTTGGAGGAGGCTTTATTGAAGAAAGCAATGAGGGAACGGTCCAGTTCGCAAAAAGAACAGGAGAAGAGGTCTGGAGGGAGAAATGAGGAAAGAAACAGTGATTGTAGAGAAGAGGAAGACCAGTGGGAGGTTAAACCCCAAAGAGAAAGAAGATGGGAGGAAGTGAGAGATGAAGCAATGGTAATCTATGCTTAAAAATAAGAGCAATAGTAACAGGGAGAAAGAGAAAGAGAAGAGAAGTCAGACAATGAATAGATATGAATTCAGAGGGAAAAAAATATATAGTTTTCCAGTTTTGGATCTTAAAGTAGAACATATGAGTAGCCTGGTTACCTTTCCTAATCAGAAGTCTTGGGAAATTTCATATTGGAGCTGAGAAGGTTATGAGGATTTTTGGAACATGTATGCAGCAGTAGATGAAAGAGAAGAACTTAAGGGGTAAGTTTTATTGAGGAAAAAAAGACAAGAGAAAGGACAATAATTAAATGTACATGGACATGCTTGAGACTGGGTAGATAGAGAAATGGTTGGAGAATTAGGTACAAAAAGTTATGCATGTTGAGAAGATACGTGATAAATGTGATATATGGAAGGGATCATGGAGAGCTTGGGTGGTAATAATGGTGGATGAGAGGAGTCCTGGCAAGATAATGCACTTGCTGCAAGTAATCCAAGTAGGGCCACACCAAGGGTTTAAAATGGATTTTGGACAGCCTAAACTCTGTAGCAAGCATGGGCAGGAAGGACATCTGTCTGCATACTGCCGGTATACAATATGCTACAGATGTGAAGGGAAAGGGCACAGGGTGGTGTAGTGCCAAGGAATACTCAAGTGTGTTATTGGCAAGGAAGAGGGACATTTACAACACCGATGCCCCTGGTCCTTTTCAAATAAAGCTAGATCTATAGAGGAGCAGCTGAGACAGGAAACAGAAAGTGGGGAAAAAGGAGATGTTGAGTCAGAATGACAGTGGAGGAGACTCCACATGAAGAGCCAGGGAACAAGAGAGTGAAATTTCAGTACTTAAAGCAGTGCAGCTGGTGACAGAGAAGGGGAAGAAGGAAAGATAAGTGGAACAAGTGGTTTTGAGACTGAGGAGACAGAAGGGAATGAGGAAAGAATGATACAGGAAGGAGTGAGGATAAAGCAGGAGAAAGAAGAGAGCCAAATTGGGAAAAGAAATTGCATGCTATGAAGCTTATAAAAAAGGTGGACATACAGAGAGGCGGGGAGGGGGAAAGGTTGATGGAAAGCTCAGAGGTAATGTGGTCTGGGTCCAATGGAGAGGTGAAGGGGGGAGGGGAAGCAGAAAGGTACAGCAGAGGGGGAAAGGGGAGCCTTTCTTAAATGTTAAAGTAATAAACCAACTGGCAAAGGCTACAGGGATGCAAAGAGGGGGAAGATTAGAGCTAATGGCAACAAGCAGCAGCAACAAAGCAGCTGGAGTCATGATTTTGCTCAAGAATGAGGAACTGGAAGTATGGCAGGTGCAAGTGATTGTGGAAGGAAGACTGCAATGGATGGCGGTGGAGTCTGAAAACAAAGTGTTAGAGATTTTTAATATATACATGCCAGCTGAAAGAGAAGGAAGAATCACCCTGTTTAAGAAATTAGAGGTTGATGTAGGCAAAGGTACGCAGCAAATTCTGATGGGGGATTTCTATTGCATTGAGGAGGGGGATAGGAGAAGGGATGGAAGGGATATCTAGAGAGCTCATCAAAAGTACTAATTAATTTAATAAAATGAGGCGGTTTAAAGGATGTATGATCCGGTGAGGTAATTATAAGGATGGAAATTAGTGGGAGACAGGTGTTGAGGTTCGATTTTGTATTAACATCAAATGGACTAGGGAATCAAAAGAAGGAGATCTGAGATGTGACCTTCAGTGTTCACCAGATGCTGAGAATGGAAGAGAGTTTAGAAAAAAAACAAAGGGAAAGGGATGTGGAAATTAAATGTTTAATTATTACAAGTTGAGAAGGCCTGTCAAGATATGTGGAACTATATAAAGGATGTAGGACTCTGAGGATATATTACAAAAGTGTCTGGAAGTGGTGGACTATGATAAAGAGAAGAACAAGATAATTTTTCAGAAATACTGGTTGAAGAGAAGTGAGGAAGAGGGTGGAAGAGTTAGAAGAACTGCAGGCAAAGAAAGCAAGAATTAAGGGAGGTGCTAGGAGGAGTACGAGTGAAAGAATAACTGGAGGAGAAAGTGACAGACTGAAGAATGGTTCAAAAGGAAAACAGATAAGAAAATCTTTCTTACCAGCACACCTTAGGTAGAGAAGGGAGAAGGATGGTATAAGTATGTTTCAGTGAAATTGAGGAACTGAAAACCATGAGAACTGAAGGAGGAATCCACATAGAAGAGAGTGAAAAGGTCTTGAACGTAGCAGGAGAGTTTTATAAAGAACTGTACAAAAGGAGTGGATGGAGGAAAAACGAAAGTGTTACTTGAGGGGATAAAGGAGGAACAGAAGATGGAAAGAAACAAAAATTGGAGAAGTTAAATATGAGAGAGGTGGAGGATTGCTTAAAAGCTTGTAAGAGAGGTAAGGTGCCAGGAAATGACAGACTTCCAGTGGAATTCTATGAAAAAATTTAGCAATGGCTGGGGACAGATATAATAGAGACATAGTGGAAAATAATAGGGAGATAGGGGAGGATTTTACAGAAGTTGTGGTAATTCTGATATTCAAGAAGGAAAAGAAAGACATGCGAGGGCAACTGGAAACCCATTTACCTTTTAAATGTACATTCTTCTGGCCAATACTTTTGCTATCAATTTGAAGTCTACAACTGTTTAGCAGATGTGATACAAGAAGAACAAATGTGTGCCATTCCTGAGGAGGATACACCACACCTTACCGTTAACAAGAGATGTCATATTGGATGTACAAGCAAGGAAAAGAAAAATGGTAATAATGCATTTAGACCTGGAAAAAGCTTGTGATAGGGTTGAACATGATTTCATGTTTGAAGTATTGCAGAAGATGATTAGATTGGTCAAAGTGCTATATAGCAAAGCAGGAAGTCAAGTACTGGTAAATAGTTAATTGAGCAAAGCATTCCCCATACAAACAGGGGTAAGACAGGGATGCCCATTTTCCCCCCTAACTTTTTATGTGCATGATGGAGCCATTGGCACAGAGAATTTGTGATAAGGTAAGTGGTGTGAAGCTACCAGAAGAAGTAGTTAAATGTACATTATATATAGATGATGTGAACATAGTGGTTCAGGACAACATATCAATCAAGAGGATACTGAAGTATACTGAGGACTACTGTGAAGTGTCAGGAGTGAAATTAAATAAGATGAAAAGTATATGGATGCAAGTGGAGTATGGAGAGAATTTACAGAAGTTTAGGCTGTGGATGGTAGAAGGTGTAATCAAGATCTTGGGAATCCTAATGGATGCTGAAGGGAAAGGAACAAAGGGTAGGAGAAATTAGAGATAAGAGTGATATAGATCTTGGGATAACGGAGTGGTAAGAATGTTATCTTTCAAGGGTAAAGTGGCTGCAGTGAAGACTGACTTTTATTAGTAAACATTTAGGATTGTGAATCCAAAAAAGATGACA
>NW_005842880.1:51694-59053 GCF_000455745.1 Alligator sinensis
AAATACATATCGCCCAAACAAGGGACTAACATTAGAGGGATGGGGGTGAGGAGGGGAATGCAACTAGGTTACAGAAAATACAATGTTAGCCAACTAAGCCCGGAGGTTGGGGGAAGTGGAAGGGGAAAGGGGAGGGAGAGGGTTCACAACACAGAGAGAAAGAAGATAAATACAAACCCATTACAATGGTCCACAATGGTGGAGGAAGTAGTTCAAAGGAAGTGTCTCAATCCATATAGTCTCAGCACGGGGGTCCTCTTCAGGTGGAGCGGTGTCATCCATTGCTGAAGAATCCTCTCAAAGTGAAGTCCATCAGGGAGGGGGGGGGGGGTTCAGGAGGTCCCCTCTGGGTCCAGTCTGGCGGTGGTTTGTCTGGTGGGGTCGGAGTACAGGCAGTGGCCTGTGATGTGTTCCACGTAGATGTCATGGGACCAACGGATGGTGTCAGACACCATGAGGCAGCACATCAGCTTGGCGTAGCAACGGGAGATGCGGCAGGCATGACGCTCTCATTGTTGGGGTCCCAGGCTCCAAGCGTTCCCACAATGAGCGCATCAACCGTCACGTTGTAGCCACAGCCCCTCAGGATGTCGGCCAGTGGGGCGTACAAGGAGAGGCTGAGGGACATGGGACTGTTCAGCCTGGAGAAGAGAAGACTCAGAGGGGACTTGATGACAGCCTTTAAGTATATAAGGGGCAAACATCAGGGGCTAGGAGAACACCTCTTCATCAAAGCACCCCAGGGGAAGACTAGGAATAATGGTCATAAACTGGTAGAGGATTGCTTCAGATTAAACATTAGAAAAAACTTTTTTATGGTTCGTATCCCCAAAGTCTGGAACAGACTCCCCCCAGAGGTGGCAGTCACCTTCCCTTGGGATCTTCAAAAAAGACAACTGGACGCACACCTTGCTGGGGACATCTGACCTCAGCAGTCTTTCCTGCGGCTAGATCTGATGATCTCTGAGGTCTCTTCCAGGCCCTAACTTCTTTGAATCTATGAATTAAAATACTATGTGGATCAAGATGTGGACAAGATGGGAAAGAAGTCGGCAGAGAAGAGATGGATGAAAGCAGAGTAGTGGTGTTTATTTCAAAAGGACAAAGGGACAGAGTGAAAGTTGTTGCTTCTTTTTCAGTGGCTAATAAGAGGTTAGTGGGTTAATGGTGAAAAAGGGTGTAAGGAAAATAAAACATTATTGTGGGGGGAGGCTGTCAACTTTTATGTTAATGTAGTTTCCTTTAGTTGCTTTGTAAAAACAACAACAATAAAAGGTTCTCATCAGCATGTTTGCCCCATATAGGCCATGTATTTCTTGTTGTCATGTTCAGTGTTGGCTGCATTTAAATCAACTTTATAGCTGGTTTCCATTACTGAGCATATGCTGTTTTTGGCAGCAGTTTAATGATCAACAATGTATTTAAGTGAGGTTTGATTGTATGTGAACATAAGACAAGGGGTTCCCTCCCTCCCCCCCCCCAATCCCCATGTTGATTGGGGGAATAACGTCATTTTATATTCAAGTAAATACAGTACATGGAAATGTAGCAAAAGGGCATCTAAAACCCCGGGCAACGCAATGATTCTCAAGTGGTAGTAGAAAGCACGTGACACAACCATGCAGATTTTCATTCTGTGTAGAAAACCACAAACATGCAAGTTTTCATTACCTGGAAGAAGTAATAAAAACCAAATAATGATACAAAAATGGTTCACAACATGCCTAAGGTAACAATGTTCCTGGACAAAGAGCTAAGAGTTAGTTAGTGCTCAGCCCTGGGTCTTTTATTAAAGAAGGGTATTGAAAAAATTCAAAAGGCATATCTAAGGGAGTACTCTTGGAATTGCTGGCTTTTATGTTTAAAAATAGAAGAGGTTTGGGGTAACGCTATGATTATAGAAGGTTGTCCATCTGTTTGGAGATTATAAACATTATCTCCATTGCTAATTACCCTATCTGCAGGGTTGCATCAATGCAGCTACCCTATTGCTGGATAGAGAAGCAGCATCCACAGAGCAGCATTGTGCATTTGAGCTTGCCACTCCCCAGAACTCTAAGTTCATGGTATAGACTGAGCTTCCTAGTACTGAGCAACTGGCAGCTGTTTTGCAAGCCTGTCTTTGCTGGATTCTGGTTGGAGAACTTTCATGCATTTGCATTCATTTTCTTCTTCCACTTGGTTAGAGGTATGAGCTTTAGCTTGATGATCTACAAGTGCTTAAGAGCACCGTGCTTAAAGGAACCGTGCTTGAGATGAGATATAATATTTGTATGTTATGATTAGAAATTATAAAACTTATTTTTGGAAATTCCAAAGCATTTTAAATGAAGCAGTTTTTGATGCTCTTCATACTGGGACAGAAATGGCTGGGGGAGGAAAACATTGATTCTGTTGCACTGTTTTAAAATCTGTGAACAGTAAAAAGACATTTCCACCACTTTTTAAGTAACTGATTTAAATGACTGTGACAAATTAGTTAAACAGTTTTGCCTCATCTTTTGATTTACGTTTCATCAAAAATTATCCTATTCCAGATAGTGTTTTCTAACTCCATGGTGCTGGGGAGCTAACTTTTCAGGATTCAGGCACTACACACTGGACTGTTGAGAATCACAAAGACAGCTTTTTATTGCTGACTCCTCTGGAATTAAAACCAGGACTGTTTTTTCTGCATGCTTCCAGCTAATTAAAGGGGATAGCAATCACTTACGCAGCCAATATAAAACATGACATGACTGAGGAGTTTGGTAGTGTAACAGTTCTGCCTCCTCTTCTCTTCCCTGCTTGCTGCCATGGTTCCCCTGCTTACCTGTGGCAGGTTAGAGTGTTATGTCTTGTGCTGTATCAGGGTTGATGCCAGCGTTACAAAGAGCTTAGATTATGATTTATATAGGATGGTTTGGATAGGGATAATCCTGCCTCAGGCAGGGGGTTGGATTAGATGACCTCTGGAGGTCCACCCCAACTCTACTTCTTTAAATCTACCTAAAGACTGGGTGCTACATGCATGTGTGACGTTGGAAGTTAAACTCAAGCAAGCTCCATATTACAGGCTTTCCCACTGCCAAATGCCATCCAAGTTTGAACAATCTACTATGGCAACTGCTAGTGACTACAGATGAAGTAAATCGCTAAGATAAAGGTACAGTCAACATTTAAAACTTGTGCTTAGTCAGTATACCAATTAGGATTCAATACACAGCATCTGTGTAAGAACCTAGAAGCTATCTGAATGTATACATCTTACCATTGTTATTTTTTCAAATTACTTTCCCTCTTTGTGATGGTATACAATATACACAGCCTTAGGTAGTTGCTGGAGTCTGAGTTGCCTAAAATGCCTTTGGACTTTGAGCGGTGATAAAAATGCAAGGGGTATTCACAGGGGAAATCCTTAGTACTACAGACTTAAAATTTAACTGCAAAGCAGCACACTCCATTACACAGTGATGCAACTTCCACATTCAAAAGATTTCCTGAGAGAGGAAGAAGAGGCTCTGCATCTCTCAGGAAGGCTCCAAGGAACATGCATAATTTTAAAGGTGTGAACAATCCCATTAAAGGAACTCTACAAGCACTTTGCTAGATCAAGCTGTAAAATGATGGCTCCCTGCTTGATCATCAAAAACCTAATAGTTCAGGGTTCTCTTCTTTTTATGAAGGATAGCTTGGGACTCCCAGAGAAAGGACATTGGCGTGCTTGGGTAATAAAGCATCTCCCTCCATTGCTTGCTTCATGGGTCACCTAGGCTCCCTCCAGAAGCTGCCATTGCATCACTTGCACCCGATTCTACCTCTTCATGACTAGTTTCACTGGAAGCTCTGACCTCAGTATTAGCGTCAGATGCCCAAATACTTTCTTGGCATTTGCCTTCAGATTAGGATCTGGCATTACTGCAGCTGCGTAGGAGTTGTGGCTTATGTCCTTATGTCTTAATCCAGTCCTGCTTCAACTTAATTTCACAGTGGAATATTTCATACTACACACTGGAAATATGAAACATAATGCAAGTAGGCCCATGAGCAAGCTTCACCAGACCTGAATGACTTTTCCATCAACTGGCTCTCCATTGTTACAAAACATGACTAGGTTTAGGGGGGTTTTCTCTGTGGATTGAGAGTATTCTTCACACAATTAAAAGTTTGGAAGTGATTTTGAACCCAATCCTGCCAGGGTGTAGCACCCTCTGCTCTCAAACTTACGGGGGGATGAAGAGGTCCCACTGTCCCTCAAGGAGATGGTTCACAGGTTGCACCATCATACTCTAAAGAAGTAGACTATAAAAAGGGGCAATGGAGATACAGCATTCAATCCCACAAGGTACCAAGACAACAGACAAAGAAAATGTTCAAAGAGCATAATGAAATCAAAACCAAGAAGTCACACAAAGTGCATCAGTGGAAAGACTGGCTAGCAGAAAAGTTGAGGGACAGCTCATTTACACAGAGGGTAATTGATGTGTGAGTACAGGCTAAAGCTTCAAAAGTGAATTTATTAAAAGGTTAAGGGAAACATGCTGCATCCACAACAACAGGGAGCAAGGCAGGTGAACTGGTAGAGAGGAATTACATGGTTTCTTTCATTCCCCCAAAATGGTTAAATTCAGCAAAAGGCAATTACAAAAGCACTGCTGTAGCCCAGTGCACCTTTTACTCTCTCTTGCATTCACACTTCATGCAGTGGGCGAGAGCCACTTTCTTTGATTTATGTGCCAATACCAAAGAATAAAAAAAACCAAAATATAATGGAGGTATTTGTTCAGGCAATGTCCATTACTACCTTTCATTTGTTCTGTTGGAAAGTGTCTATTTCTTTAAATGTATCAAGTTTTAGGAGTCACACAAGTAAGAAACAATTTGACAGCAATACAAATTATAATTTGTAATTTGATAAACGTTTCTTGTGAGGACACCATTACCAACTTTCCTATTTCAAGTCTCAGTCATCTGATCAGAGCAAGGCTTTAGTTCCTCTGATCAGTGCTGTGCTCCAACTGGTGGCATCAAATAAAGCTGGTAACAGACCTATGAAAAATTAATTTACTTAAAGATTTTTTTCATCATTAAACTTTTTAGCAGAATGACTAAAGAATTTAATATTTCAACACATCTCTGGCTTGCTGGAGAAATCAGTTCTTTCATCTGTCAAGAATACCATCAAGAAAGGCAGGAGAGGGGGTTAGGGGCAGAAAGAAGGAACAAGTGATGAGATTATGCATCCTGTCTCCCTATCACAATACAATTTACTTGGCTCATGAGGAATAGGTGGATATATTTAGAAACATCCATTAATTAAACTTTTTTTTTTAAACTTACCTTCAAGCAACCACATGTGAATGACAAATTTCCCTTTAATTATTTTTTAAAAACATAGCTTCATTTGAAATCAGCTACCTCCGCCTCATCAAGGAGTGATATTCCCAGTGATTATATTTTACGTGAGAAGACCTTTCATTTTAATGTTTACAGTGAGAAGCAGCAGCGTTTATTATATAGTCTATACAACAGGGTTTGGGGTGGAGGGAAGATGGAAGAGAAAATTCCCCAATGTGAATTGCTTGCTGCTTTTCATTAAATATACTACAAAAACAGTGCAGAAACAAATAATCCTTTGGAGAAATGTAATCTCTAAATAATTTCCTGGGTTCTATGACTCACTTCTAGGGAAGCTGAATTTACAAGGAAATAAATAAAGCACATAGGCAATTTTTACAGTAAGTAGATAGGGGTTTATATCTCTGGGATCTTTTTGTCCACAGCTACAGAGCTAATATAAACACAAAGGCCATAAGAGATTCAACCAAGTATGATTCCAAACTTTCTCCTTTTAAAAAAAATATTTAAATATGAAGTTTGCCTTTCTTCACGGGTGCCCAGCTTGAAAGAACTAACATGAAGGAAAAAGCTCTGTAGATAACCATCCAAAATGATTTGAAGACTGTAACATGGGGTAGACAACATTACACAAAATGGTTGCTGAGACCAGGGCAAATGATACAAATGTTCTCCATGAAACTCTGGGTTTGGACATGACACATTTACATCTGTGTATTTTAAAAGTTGTTTTGTTCACAGATATAAAATTACCCTGGAGTCTGAAGCAGAGATTTGAGCCTCTTATTTCAATGTAGCAAACTTGAAGACTGCTATTACAGTGCCATCAGTACATGGCAGGGTAGCCAGTAGTAGCCTGACTGCATTAAGCAAATGGCTACCCCAAAGTACCAATAGATGTGTCCTCTCCATCAGAGTAACTTGCACTTAAATAGTTTTAATCCCTAATTCATTCAAGGGTAATTTTATACCAGATTGGACAAAGGAAAAAGTATGCTGTCTGTCAGGTCCTTGTTTACTTTGGTATAAAGTTCAATTATATCTGCATAGTCATGCCCCATGTCAAAGTAAATGAGGCCATAGATTGCATTAATGCCCCTCGTGTGTTATGTTACCACACACTTTAGTTACAGGGATGGTCACTCAAATGGTGAATGTTAAGCAAGCATTACAGCATATTAGTAGATAACTAATTTTCAGACTCACACCTGGGGATATTTGTATGAGAAATCTGGTAGTAAAAAAATGGAACTTCTAAGTCTATGGATCCAGGTCCCTATGACTCACCATTTGAGCATCCCAGTGTATTTAAAACATGACCTGTTCTCTTCTGCCCAAATCTATAGGAGAAATTCCTTGTTTTTTCTATTCCTGCTATGAATGCCAAAGCAAGAAACCAACAGGTTCCGCTGTCAGCCTTTGTACAAGACAAATCCTCTTAGGGAAAAGAACTATGGGACACTGGGTCTATTTCAAGGTCTGTCCTATGCTCTGCCCTGTCTTGCTGAAGATGCCCACAAACATCTCCTCAGGGGTTTTAGGCTCCTGCTCCTTCAATAAGGAAAGAAAGGGTTTGAACCATTTTAAAATCTAGTAACACTATTTTTATCATGATAATATTACAAATCTGGGTTCAGATATGATGTTTACTGCAGAAACTGCTCTCCATTTACTCCAGAGAGAGTAGAGCAGCCGCTTGATGCACACAATTTAGTCCAAAAGAAATGCTTTTTTTGGCGTGGAGCTTCTTCCTAGCAAGTCAGAAGCAATCTTACACTGGAAAAAGTTATTCCAGTATGTGTCACGTGTCCATTACTGTATTAATTCCTTGCAGTGGAATTTTTTTCTTCAATAAGAACTGAGCTCCACCACTAGCTAGTGACCAGAATTGGGAGATCTAGCTGCATTTCCACTTTATTCCAGAGCAGTTTATCCCACATCTTACTTTACAGTTGATCTGTACAGAAAGAAGTCTGACCGCATATGGGATATTTTCCCCGGGGGGGGGGGGGGGGGGGGGGG
>NW_005842880.1:59074-72080 GCF_000455745.1 Alligator sinensis
AAAAAATAGATCACGTTTTGTGTGTTTTTTCTCCCCGGGGGGGGGGGGGGGGGTTTGGTTTTTTTTAGTTCACATAGCTTTGTGTAATGATAACATCATCACTATAAATCCTGAGCTTTCTCCTTTATCTTCTGCCCATGGCTTTTTATTTATTTATTTTTGGTGCTACTGCCATTCCTGCACTTATTCTCAGTGTGCCACATACTGTTAGAGTCCAGTCATCTCTGACAACATTTACTGCTTTTATAAAGAACTCCTCCCAGCTAATGATGCTATTGCCTTTTTGTTCATGCTTTGCCAATGCTGCTAGCACCTGCTAATTTGTGCAAGATGTTTTATTAGCTGCAGCTCCTACAGCATTTTTCAAATGCTGGCCATTAGTTTCAGTCACATGATCTGCTCTGGAAACATCTTCTCTGGATTCTAAATTGAGCTCCACACGACATTCAGCCTCATCTCTTTTCATATGTAGTTTTGGATTCCCTATGAAGGGTACAATGTCAAAGCATGGTCCACCCACCATATGCTTTAGTCTAATCTGGATGAATTCCCTTGCTTGGGAATTTCTACTTGAATTTGTCAAGGGCTAATTCTGGGCTTCCCAGTAGTTTGAGTGTTTTGCCACGGATCCCAACCACAAGTTGGTGTCTTTTTAGGGACACATTCCTCCAAAGCTGCCAGAATGATGCCCGTGTCAGTCACAAACTCTGTTGTTACCTTCTTTGCCCTTTTATTTATTTATTTTTTTCAAACAAGCTCTTCATATTTCATTTTCATATTCCGTGCAACTCTCACATTTCTGTCATACCATTTATAGATTCATAGACTCATAGACATTAGGGCTGGAAGGGACCTCGGAAGCTCATCGAGTCCAGCCCCCTGCCCAAAGGGCAGGAAGTCAGCTGGGGTCATAGGATCCCAGCAAGATAAGCATCCAGTTTCATCTTGAAGGTGTTCAATGTAGGAGCTTGAACCACCTCCGGTGGCAGGCTGTTCCAGACCTTGGGAGCTTGGACAGTAAAGAAATTCTTCCTTATGTCCAGCCTGAAATGGTCTTGTAGTAGTTTATGACCATTCGACCTAGTCGTCATCCCTTGGGGTGCTCTGGTGAACAAACTTTCCCCCAGATACTGGTGGTCACCCCGATAAACTTATAGGTGGCCATCAGATCACTCCTGAGCCTGCGCTTTTCCAGGCTAAAGAGCCCCAGGGCTCTCAGCCTGTCATCATAGGGTCTGCTTCCCTGACCTCTGATCATGCGCGTGGCTCTTCTCTGGACTCTCTCAAGCTTCTCCACATCCTTTTTGAATTGTGGAGCCCAAAACTGGACACAGTACTCCAGCTGCGGCCTCACTAAGGCCGAGTACAAGGGGAGAACGACGTCCCAGGATTTGCTTGAGAAGCATCTATGGCCAGTTTCTCTAAGAGGTGATTATGGGAAACCAGGTCAAAGGCTTTTTTGAAGTCAAGATATATGACATCAATCTCTTCTCCCTTGTCCAGGTGACAGGTCACCTGGTCGTAGAAGGAAATGAGATTGGTCAAGCAAGACCTACCCGCAACAAACCCGTGCTGGCTATCCCTTAAGATGTTGGCGTTGGCCAGTCCATTAAGGATGGCCTCTTTAATAAACTTTTCTAAGATCTTCCCCGGGATAGAAGTCAGGCTGATGGGCCTATAGTTAGCCGGATCCACTTTCCTCCCTTTCTTGAAGATAGGCACCACATTGGCCTTCTTCCAGTCTTCGGGCACTACACCAGAGTGCCAAGAGTTTTCAAAGATCCATGCTAGAGGCTGGGCTATGATGCTCGCCAGCTCCTTGAGTACCCTGGGGTGAAGATTGTCAGGGCCAGCTGACTTGAAGGTATCCAGCTTCTCAAGATGTTCCTTCACGAAGTCAGCATCAATGGAGGGCAGGGGATCACCCTCACCCAGACTTCCCTGTCCCATAGCGGGCATGGGCGTCCCATGGGACTGATGAAAGACCGACGCAAAGTACCTATTTAATTTCATAGTTTATCTTTCACTTCAACACTGGTAGGGCTTTAACTACTCCATTCTTCTACTCAGGATATTTTCTTATCTTATTTTTTTCCTGGCACTACGTGTTATTCGGTGATCACTCAGAACCAAAAAGCCTGACAGAGGTCTGATTCATTCTGCAGCTTAAACTTTAACTGACCCCACTGCTTGACATGAATCTTGGCATCACAGAACAACTGGTTCTAACTGGCTCATGCCAAAACGTCTTAAAGGCACAGTTCTCCACTTGTAACAAAGCTACATACCAAAACTGGGTACCCTCTCATTTGAAACCAATTTAAGCACTCCAGTCCTCTTTGCTTCTGCTTTTCTCCAGTGGTGATGGTAGATGTTCATTTTACATTCCTGACAATACTCTTGGAGTTCTGTAGGATTCCATTTCATTTCCCTTCTTACTTAAGTGCATAAGGGGCCATCACAAGTTGAAAAAAAACCCTATGTTTGTGTCCTTTCATGCAACAAAAGAAACTGTAGAAGACCTCACCCTAGTTTTTGATTGAGACTAGTAGAGATGACAGATGATCAGTCCAACAGAGAGGTGCAAGAATAACCTCTATCCCTTTGATTCTTGATAGTATCTAACTTTCATTGTTTAACTTCATAATTTAGGAGTCTGCTTCTTAGCTGTTATGACATGATCAGCTGCTCCTCCTCCTCCCTTTCCCCAGCCAAATTTTACATATGGGCAGGAGGTGCAAGTTTCAGTCTGATGCAGATGCCAACTTTGCCTGTTACCTCCGGATTAGATTACTGAAATAACTTTTAAAAGTAGGCTAGTACTTTAATTGCATTTAAAAATTGATGATGATATACAAAGTGATCTGTTTCAGCAGATTACATTGGAGCTCAGTGCACAACACTGACTACCAACTGATTTCCAGAGAGATTTTAAAGTTTTTGGTCTTACTTCTTTTAAGCTCTAAGAAAACCATGACCTACTGTTGCAGGATGCTAAGGTGATCCTGCTCCTTTAAGATCAGAAACAGCCTACCTAGAGAGCCCCATGAGCCAAGGCAGCAGGCTAATGAGGGAATTAGCTGGCACCTACACCCAGTCATCTGAATGGAAGGAGGCAGGGCCCTGGGCACATATAAACCCCTGGGCTGGGCCTGGCAGCAGTTCTCTGACAATCACCAGGGAGAACAACTCCTGTGCAAAAGAGCTACCAGGAGATATTGGGTTGCCTGATCTGCTGCCTGCAAGATTAATAGGGCTCCAGAAGCTCAGAAGGTACCTGGGGCTAAGAGGCACACAATAATAAGAGAGTTTACCTTCTTAAAGGGGCACAGTGTGACCTCCATGATTATTGTTATGTTGTAGCCAAGGGGCTTGTTTTTATCTGTTGTCTTTTATGCCAGTGGACCGGGGAAAAGGAGCCTCACTGGGGCACACTACTGTGTAGAGCCCAGCACCAGATGGGCGCAGCAACAGGGGCCGCAGAGAGCCCAGCACCAGGGGAGTGCAGTTACAGGGGCCAGGCACTCAGTGACAACCTGAGGCCGAGTCTGGCCAAGTCCCCAGCAGAAGAACATTATTCATATACAACCTGTGAGGCATGGGGCATGGTAAAGGGGAGGTTTTGGAGACACACATCTAGTCCATAAGGCTTAGGGTGTCTCATGAGGCACTGACTTTGAAAGAGACCTGGCAAGGGATCCCAGATCAGCAGGGTCTAGTGAGGTTCAGTAGAACCGGGATCACACAAACTCACGGGCAGGCTCCCAACTTATTATTTCAACTAACGAGACATGGCAGGTGGGATTAGAAGGTGCCTGCAGGGCAGAGCAAGCATGGTCATGGATTCCTAGGGACATCACTGCCATCCCTGGGGACCCCATGCCGTGCCACCTACCTATCGTATACACCACTTCTTCTCAAACTTGTAACTACATTCATGGGACAAACTTGTAACACATTTATAGCAAACATTCATAGGCTGAAGCCTACTGAAGTGTCCCCTATGGAAGAACCTGGTAATGTATGCTTTACCTATGAGGACCACCTTCACTTTGGGACTGACTTTTCTCTCCCAGACTTGCAGTCAGAAGAATCCAAGTTTACTGACCTTTAGGACCCATTCTGACTTTTGGATATGTGAGAAAGTGAATGCAGACTGATTTATCTGTTAATAGGCTACCATAGAAATAAATTCTAACACCTGAACATTGACAGAACACATTTTAAAGTTGTCCTAGCTTCTGATAGAAATTCCAAAATGTTCTCCATTTAATGTTTATTTTAACTCCATTTAAAAACCAAGGGTGATACACTTTCTATAGTCACAAAAAAGTATTTGCTTCTATTTCTGCCTTTGATCCTGTCAGCAATACTGTGATAGAAAACTGTGAAATAAACTAGTGGATATAAAAAAAAAAAAAAATCACTGACCTGTAAAATCTAGTTTTATTATTTCTGTGTTTTTGGGAGGGCTTTTTTGGACACTTGGATCACTAGCTATTATAGTCTCAATGGATCAAATATATTGCTTGCTGAAGTAATAGTATGGAACATATTTTACATAAAGGAACACTCTTTGTAGCATAAGTGCCCAGCAACCACCTAATGTTCTATTGGTGAGTTGCATAATACATTTCTAGCGACATTGACAAAGCTGGGTTCCACAATCCATTGCCTGGCTTAAGGTACTGGGAGTTTAACCAGCCTGCTTTCTTTTCAAGCTTCTCTGCATTCAAAGTTACAAACTGCTGCAGTGGTCTTTGGTACCATTCTCAGACAATTCCAGGAAGGGAGAACTGCAGCCTTTTTCATCTGTATCCTGAAAGTCTGTCCAGTTACATTCATTAGCTATACGTAAGCCCACTTTACAGAATGAATTTGTTCAGTTAACTGCCAGTTGCGAGGGCATTTTCATTAAATTAATTGGATTTTCAAGAAACAGTGTGTATAGAAGACTAAAGAGTATTTCATTCTGGTGATGTCCTTTGACGGATATCCATTTGTTAAAGCTCTCCAATATAATCTCCAGGTTAATGTCAATCATATACATCAGTGAAGACAACACAGTAGGCAAGGTCTAAAACTGCTATTTTAAACAGCTACAATAGTAGCCACTGAAATAGTAGCTACTGGCACCTGCCATGTGACAGGAATGTAACCTCTTGTACCCCTCAGCTAAGGCATGTGACTGGAGCCAAGAAATAAAGATCAGTCTCTTGCCAGCATCTCAGCATGTCACACCTTTATTACAACAGCTAGTTACAAGCACAGTTAAAGGAGTGTTTTTCCATTTGTCTTTTCACATACACAATAGTCTATCACAGCAGCATTCATGTCCCTAATCTGATTAGCTAGAGGGTGTCCAAAAATCTCTACTTCTACTACAGTCAATTTACAGTATGTGTATTGAACCGAAATAAATCAAAGCAATGATTAACAAAGTGAGGGTGAGTGTATATATGTTTAGAAGCACAGGAGGAGAAGAGGAAACGGAACAATAGTCACTGTAGGCTCTGCAATTCCAGAATGCATTATTAGTCACTCTGCCTGGCTTGCTCCCTGCATGGAAACAAATAACATTCCATGTTGCCTCCTGGTTCAACATTAATTTTGTTTGCACATATAAGGATTTGATGCTACAAATTCTGCAAACATTCCTCACAGAGGAATTCCTCACATGTGAGAATGTCACACTTCTCACATATTTGGCCAAAACAATTTTTTCAACCTTTCCTTAAAATGGACTGTAGGAAAAAGATTGTTATAGCATGCAGTAGGTGGCAAAAGCAAATACAACCTTTCGTGCATCTTTGGTAAAAGGCCAATGACCTATTGGCTGACCTGAGGAAAATTGCCATTAAAACCAGTTCTTAGTCCCCAAATTTGAAATGTATTAATTTCAACTGATATTGACAACATTAGAATTAAGGTTGTAAAAGTTATGTTAAACACATTTGTTACATATTGCTGGCTGAAGAGTTTTGTTTGGCTATGTCTGTTTTCAAGCTGTCTCACCTGTATCCAGAGAAAGGCAAAGCTCAAAAGCACCATATTGAACCATCTAGATGTACCAATATCTATGCAACATTAGCATTGAAGCCAGAGAACTCTGGGGCAAATCTAAGTAATCCCAAATGGCTTTGGTTAATTTCATTTATGTGTAAGAATGTTTTACATAAAATTATAAGATAGATTGCAGTATTGCCTACATATAAGACACAGTTAAAGTTGCTCTGGTTGAGACATCAAGCATTTCAAAATTAGGAAACACCAGATTATGGCAGTCATCCAACCTTAGTCATAACTTCTTTTGCATCCACCCTGTGCACACTTTTAATGATGCTGGGATCCTAGACAGGTGGAAGGAAGGAAGACAACATGCAACTGTGTAGTTTCAAAGACTGTACCACAATAAAACTGAATACGAATTGCAAGTATGCTCCCATTGCAAAAAGGCCTACTGGGCAGCATTAATAGAGGTCACTTGGAAATCAATGGAAGTGATTCTCCCACTGTATTCTGCACTTACCTTGAGTATTGTGTCTAGCTTTGGGCCCTTCACTTCAATAAAGATGTGAACAAATTGGAAAGAAAACAATGGAGCGCAACAAAAATGATCATAGGCCTGGGAAACAAATTTTACAGGCTGAATGAACTAAGTAGTCTGGAGAAGAGAAGACTTAGGGTGGAGCTGATAGCAATTTTCAAATACCTGAAGCGTGGTAATATTGAGGATGGAGACAGACTATTCTCCCAGTGGTCACGGGGGACAAGACAAGGAAGCAACAGTCTTAAATTTCCCTTGCTGCAATTTATGTTGGATATTAGGAAGAACTCTCTCACAATGGAGAGGGGTGGGGGAAAGCACTGGAGAGGCTGAGGAACCACCATCCTTGTGTGTTTTGAAAATCAGGTTAGACAGACACTTGATTAGGATTGCTTTTAGTCAATGATGACCCTGCCTCGAGGAAGAAATTGGTTAGATGACCTCCTGAGGGTCCAAGCAATTCTAATCTATGATTCTAAAAATGAACCATCCATGAGGGTAGGGATGAATTAAGGCTGTGCTAGCACACCATAAGTGTGATAGTCTTTCATTAATCAGAGCTATATTTAAAACCTAAATATACTTTGCACTTATATTTGGGTGTGCAATATCCTACAGTGTCTTCTGCTGCTGCTTTGGTGGTGATGGCAGAAGCCCAGTTTTAATAAAACATTCATGTTTAGTTGTTACTTCAACATTTTCCAATTATGTGCTTACAGAAATGAAAACACAAGAACAATGGTCAGTTTTCCCTCTATCATATCTGTCTCATTGTATTCACCCACAGAAGGCAGCAGTTATTCCATAAAAATAGCTGCACAGGAGACATATTAATAATGTGAATTTACAGATTTTTAGTAGTGAATAAATGGGTGCCTATACATGTGCTTGGGGGAAGGAGGAGGGTTAATTAGAGTGGTTCCCAGAGAGCCACTCCAGTTAAAATGCCAGTGTCATGTGTACTGGTTTCCCTCAATTTATGCTGTACATGCGTTCCTGGAGAATGGCACATAAATCAAATGTGCATAAAGTGAATCCACTTTACAATGTAATAAATAGGGATAGTTTTCCATGACAGTGAGGGAGGGAGGGAACGAGGCTGAGACTAGGGAAGAGGCAGGGGGAGGGGTGCTTCTCCCAGGGCTGCACAAGGCAGCAAAGCAGAGGAAACAGAGCAACACTCACCCAGCCCCGGCTGCACCATGCTCTGCCTGTCCCCACTCACCTCTGCTCCTGGGCTGCACCATGCCCTGGTGCAGGCAGCTGATGTCGGCTGCTCCCGGGGCCGCTGCAGCCGGGGCTGGGGCGAGTTCTGCACTCTGTGCTGCCCTGGGCTCCTCTTGTCCACACTCACCCCAGCCCATGCTGGAGCAGGTGACACCAGCTGCCTGCACCACAGCATGGCGCAGCCCAGGAGCTGGGGTGAGCCCAGGCACAGGGGGACAGGTGCAGCCCAGCGGCTGCAGGCCACTGGCTCCGGCCACTCCTGGGGTCGATGCAGCCAGGGCTGGAGTGAGTGAGGCCACAGCCCTTTCTCCTCCCCACACAGACTTCCCTGCTTGGGCAGGGGCAGCATCTATGCTGATCACATAAGAGTGAATTTGCATATAAAGAATCCGCATAAATCAAGGGAAACCTGCATTAAGCACCTATGTGTTTAAAAATGGCCATGGAATGTTTTAACTAAAGCTCGTTTAACGAGCTTTAGTTAAAGCATCCGAGCAGCCATTTTTAAACCTGCAAGGCTATACCTGTGACACTGCAGCAATGCTAGAGCATTCTAATTAGAACATGTTGGAGCATGTATATAGATGCTCAATGTGCCTCGGCTGTCTGCGCAACCTTTAGCATTGCCTCTTTGCATATGCACTGTGATGCATTCTTAAGTTATAAAATATTACAATTCTATCTCTGGTACTTCCCTTTTTTTTTAAAATTTATTTACAACCTAAAGTTATAGGATCACAGGAAAGTACGGTGAAACGGGACATCACAAGGTCATCTAGTCAAGCCCCCTGATCAAGGCAGGTGTCTGTCTAACCTGTTCTGGAAAACTTTCATACCTTTTCTAGATCAGTAATCCTGTTCCCTACAGCTACAGAGTAAAGCCCATCTCCATCCTATATAATTTCCCTTCAGGTATTTGAAAACTCATCAAATCCATCCCCCTCCATCTTCTCCTCTCCAAATTAAATAACCCTAGTTTTTTCAGCCTTTCCTCATAAGTCTTGCCTCCCAGGCCCCTAAATCATGTGTGATGCCCTGCACTGGACTCTTTCCAAACTGTCCACATTTTCTTGAACTGTAGGGCCCAAAATTGGACACAATACTCCAGGCAAGACCTCATCAGTGATGAATAGAGCAGAAGAATCACTTCCCTTGTAGGCAAGTGACACTCTTGATGATAGAACTCAGGATGCTTTGGCTTCTTAAAAATTATTCATTCATTCATTCATTCATTCATTCATTTATTAAACAAGAGCACTGTTGGCCCACATTCAGCTTGTGGTACATCATAGTTCCCAGATCCTTTTCTGCTGTACTACAACCAAGCCAGTCATTTCCCAGGCTGTATTTGGGCATGCAGTTATTGTGTCCCAAATGTAGACCTTTGCACTTAAACTTATCTGAATCTCATCTACTTGACTGTGGACCATTTCTCCTGTCTATCCAGGTCATTCTGGGTCTTAGCCCTGTGCTCCAGACTGTCCACAATTCCACCCAATTTCATTTCATCCACAAATTTGCCAAGTGTCCACTCAACCTCATTGTCCAAATCATTAACCCCACTGGATACCTCCTCGCAACTAGTAATTGAGCCATTGATAACTACTCATTGACTACAATGATCCAACCAGTTATGTATCCACCTTGTAGTACCCTCATGTAGTCCTTACCTTATGAGAACATCTTAAGAGATGGTGTCGAAAGTCCTGCTAAAAGTCAAGATGTGTCACACCCACTGCTCCTCCCCCATCCACAGTGCCTTATCATAGAAGGAAATCAGGCTGGTCAGTCATTACTTGCTCTTGCAGAATTACATTATCACAGGATTATAGAAAGATAGGGTGGAAGAGACCTCAAGAGGTCATCTAGTCCAACCCCTGCTCATAGTTTCATAGCTGATAGGGTTGGAAGGGACCTAAGCAGATCATCAAGTCTGACCCCCTGCCATGGGCAGGAAAGTATGCTGGGGTCAAATGACCCCGGCTAAGTGACTGTCTAGCCTCCTTTTGAAGACCCCCAGGGTAGGAGCAAGCACCACCTCCCTTGGAAGCTGGTTCTATTCCTAGCTGCCCGGATCATGAAGTAGTGCCTCCTGATGTCAAAGCAAGACCATCCCCAACTACATCATTCCAGCCAAAGATTTGTCAAACCAGGCCTTAAAAACCTCCAAGGGCAGGGATTCCCCCACCTCTCTAGGTAACCTGTTCCAGTGCTTCACTACCCTCCTAGTGAGAAAGTTTTTCCTAATATCCAACTTAAACCTCCCTTGCTGCAACTTGAGATCATAGTTCCTTGTTCCATCACCTATCACTACTGAGAACAGTCCAGTTCCATCCTCTTTGGAACCACCCTTCAAGCAGGTAAAGGCTGCTATCAAATCCCCTCCCAGTCTTTGCAGACTAAATAAACCGAATTCCCTCAATCTCTCCACAGAAGTCATGTGACCCAGCCCCCAAAACATTTTCATTGGCTTCTGCTGGACTCTCTTCAATTTGTTCATATCCTTTCTGTAGTGGGGGTCCAAAACTGCACACACTGTTCCAGATGTGGCCTCACCAGTTCAGAATAGAGCAAAATAATCACTTCCCTCAATTTGGTAGCAAAGCTCCTACTAATGCAGCCCAGTATGCTGTTAGCCTTCTTGGCAACAAGGACACACTGCTGACAATATCCAGCTTATTGTTCACTGTAAGCCCTGTGGTCCTTTTCTGCAGAGATGCTCCTTAGCCAGTCAGCCCCCAATCTCTAGCAGTGCATGGGATTTTCCTGTCCTAAGTGCAGGACTTTGCATTTATCCTTGTTGAACATCATGAGATTTCTTTTGGCCCAATCATCCAATTTGTCTAGGTCACCCCAAATCCTTCCCCTATCCTCCAGCATATCTACTACTCCTCCCAGCTTGGTGCCATCCACAAATTTGCTGAGGGTGCAATCCATCCCATCTTCCAGATCATTAATGAAGATATTGAACAAAACTGGCCCCAGGACTGACCCCTGGAGCACTCCACTTGAAAAAGGCTGTCAGCTAGACATTGACCTATTGATTACAACCTGTCGAGTCCGACAATCCAGCCAGCTTTCTATCCACCTCACAGTCCATTCATCCAACCCATACTTCCTCAGCTTGCCTGCAAGTATGCTGTGGAAGATGGTATCAGAAACCTTGGTAAGTCAAGGTATATTATGCGCACTGCTTTCCCTGCACCCACAAAGCCAGTTCTCAGCATTGAAGGCAATCAGGTTGGTCAGCCATGACTTGCCCTTGGTGAATCTATGCTAACTATTCCTAATAACTGTTCTCCTCCAAGGGCTTACAGATGGTTTCCTTGAGGATCTGCTCCATGATCTTTCTAGGGACTGAGGTGAGGCTGACTGGTCTGTAGTTCTCTGGATCCTTCTTCTTCCTTTTCTTAAAGATGGGTACAATATTTGCCTATTTTCCAGTCATCCAGGATCTACCCCGATTGCCATGAGTTTTCAAAGATAATGGCAGCAGCTCTACAGTTGCATCCTCTTGTTGCTAACATACTTGTAGAAACCCTTCATGTCCCTTGCTACCTGCAACTCCAATTGCACTTTGGCCTTCCTGACTTCATCCCTGCACACCCAAGAAATACTCTTATACTGTTTCCAAGTTGTTTGTCCAACTTGTAAGCTACCTTTTTGTGTTTAAGCTCACCAGAGTTCTGTGCTAAGCCAAGCTGGTCGCTTGCCACATTTGCTATTCTTCCTACACATTGGGATAGTTTGTTCCTGCACCCTCAGTAAAGTTTTGTTAAAGTGCAACCAGCTCTCCTAGACTCCTTTTCTCCTCAGACTTGCCCCCCAGGGGACCCTGCCTATCAGTTCCCTTAGGAAATCAAAGTCTTTCTTTCTTTTGTAAGGATACCGAACTCAATCATCTTGTGGTCACTGCTGCCCAACTTGTCATCCACTACTACATTCCCCACCAATTCTTCCCTGTTTGTGAGCAGCAGATCAAGAAAAGCATGGCCCCTAGTCGGTATCTCCAACACTTGGTACCAGGAAGTCATCTCCAACACTGTTCAAAAACTTCCTGGATTACCTGTGGACTGCTGTATTGCCCTTTCAGCAGATGTCACAGTGATTATAGTCTGCCATGAGAACCAGGGCCAGTGTTTTACTACCTTCCTACTGAGAAAATTGTTCTTAATATCTAACTTAAACTTCCCTTGCTGCAATTTGAGACGGTTGCTTCTTGTTCTTTCATAACAGTCTCTTATTCCAATCACGTCGTAGTTCCTCAACTCTGGGAGGACTCCCTGTTCTTCCTGCTTGTTCCAAGGCTCTGTGCATTAGTGTACAGACACTCAAGGTGACTAGGTGGTTGCCCTACTTTCTCAAGAAGAATGAGGCCTCCAGTGCTGTCCCCTCCTGTTTCTGCTTCTGCTTCCTCTAGGTCCCCTGCTTCCCCACTTATCTCAGGGCTTTGTTTTTCATCCCCCATTGAGCCTAGGTTAAAGCCCTTCTCACTAGGTTAGTAAACCTGTCCGCAAAGATTCATAGATTCATAGATGTTAGGGTCAGAAGGGACCTCAATAGATCATCGAGTCCAACCCCCTGCATAGGCAGTAAAGAGTGCTGGGTCTAGATGACCCCACCTAGATGCATATCCAACCTCCTCCTGAAGACCCCCAGGGTAGGGGAGAGCACCACCTCCCTCAGGAGCCCAATCCAGACCTTGGCCACTCTAACTGTGAACTTCTTCCTAATGTCCAATCTAAATCTGCTCTCTGCTAGCTTGTGGCCATTATTTCTTGTAACCCCCGGGGACGCCTTGCTGAATAAATCCTCACCAATTCCCTTCTGTGCCCCCGTGATGAACTTATAGGCAGCCACAAGGTCGCCTCTCAACCTTCTCTTGCGGAGGCTGAAAAGGTCCAGGTTCTCTAGTCTCTCCTCATATGGCTTGGTCTGCAAGCCCTTAACCATACGAGTGGCACTTCTCTGGACTCTCTCCAGGTTATCCACATCCCTCTTGAAGTGCGGTGCCCAGAATTGCATGCAGTACTCCAACTGCGGTCTGACCAGTGCCTGATAGAGGGGAAGTATCACCTCCTTGGATCTATTCGTCATGCAGTGTGAGCCTTGATAATTTTTTCAAAGACTTTGCCAAGGATGGAGGTGATACTGACCGGCCTATAGTTGCCCGGGTCCTCCTTCCTCCCCTTCTTGAAAACGGGGACCACATTGGCCCTTTTCCAGTCCTCC
>NW_005842880.1:72201-130705 GCF_000455745.1 Alligator sinensis
GGCAAAGAACTTGTTGAGGAGTTCAGCCTTGTCCCCCCTGTCCGTCACCAATTGCTTCTGCCCATTTAGCAGGGGTCCTATTCCTCCCTGGGCCTTCCTTTTACTCCCTACATATCTAAAAAACAATTTCTTGTTGTCCTTTACTTGGGATGCCATCCTCAGCTCCATGGTAGCTTTGGCCCGTCTAACTGCCTTCCTACAAGCGCGAGCAGAGGAGGTATATTTGTCTTTGGTGATCTCTCCCTGTTTCCACTTTTTATGTGCTCCCCTTTTGGCCTTTAGGCTGCCCTGGATTTCTCTGGTCAGCCAAGGAAGCCTCCTGGCTCCTTTCCCTCCTTTTCCTTGCATTGGGATCATCTCCTTTTGTGCCTGAAGGATCATTTCCTTAAGGCACAGCCACCCTTCTTAGGCTCCCATCACTTCAAAACTCCTACTCTGCAGTGCGTCCTTGACTAATCACCTGAGTTCATTGAAATCAGCTTTCCTAAAGTCTAGCAAGTTCATTAAAACCAGCTTTCCTAAAGTCTAGCAGTTCATTGAAATCAGCTTTCCTAAAGTCTAGCAAGTGGAGGTGTGGCTGGACCCACTGTATTACATAACTGTCCAGTGCTATTAGCGTCATGAGGTCTATGCCAATGGGGAGACAAAAATCATGGCAGCCATTAGGGCTACTCTACCTTGTATTTAGAGATTCCCACCAGCCCCTAATTAGGGGAAGTATAAGCCACCTCTCCTCTGTCCCAACACCAATCATAGCACAGGGTACTGATGCATGAATAGATTATCCACTAAGGTTGATCACATAGATTGGCGGAAGTTCATGGAGATTTTTAAAAACCTAGGAAGGCAATCTTCAACTACCCCAGTGTCATGAACTGCCCTCTACTGGGATGTTGTTTTGATCACTATGCAGTTGATCCATGTCTTGCTGCTCTTCCCTCTCTTTGCCAGGTGGATCCCATCTATTCCTAGCAATCCTTTTTCTTGAAACAGCATCCTATGAGCAAAGAAGCCAAATCCCCACTGGTGATACCACCTGTGCAGCCATGCATTGATCTGCAGGATGCGTCTGGTCCTGCAGGTCCTTTCCATTGACTGGAAGGATGGAAAAGAATGTGACCTGTGCCCCTGTCCCCTTCACTTTTGCACCCAGAGGCCTGTAGTCGCTTTTGATCTGCTCCGGGTCACCCCTGGCAGTATCACTGGTGCCACATGGATGAGCAGCATGGGATAGTAGTCAGAGGGTTGGCTGAAGTCTCAGTAATCCTTCTGGGAATCCATGAAGGCTGTTTGTGATCTTCTTGTTCTTCTTCAAGAGCTCTGTGTAAGTCAATGGAAAGACTTACTGAAACTTGCCACAGGGTGCTGGGTGAAGTGTTCAGTGCTCAGGTTGAGTATACAGAGAATGAAGCAGCTAATATTTAAAACCTATCATTCATGATGGATATCCATCATATGTATTAAAGACTGGATTCTCTCACAGTTACACTAAAGGTACTGGAGTAAGTCCCTTGTCTTCCTTTGAATGTTCATTGTGCTAAATGCAACAAGAGATTAACCCAGAATGGATGAACAGATTTCCCATTTCATTTGTTTTGTATCTACTTAATCTTATCATCCCCCATCTTCAGGATGAGCAATGATGAAGGAACAGTAAGTAAACCTGTAATAAAAAGACAATTAGGTCATGTTTTCAAGTTCCTAGAATTATGTACCAAAGCATCAATGATCTTCTGAGGTAGCTGGAATGTATTATGGTTTGGATTTATATATGTACGTGGGGCAGAATTAAGACTGGAAAAAGATAGCTTGATTTCCATGTTTTCTTTGAGGTCACCTTTCCTGGAGCGCTACCTGAATAATATCTGGGAGTCGAAAAGAAAGGATTCCATCATGCTTTATAGTAAGACTTGCATTTGTTTTGGAAGTCTCCTTATATCACAAACTTTGAGAGGCAGTTATTTTAAAAAGTTAAGCTTGTACAAAGCAGCACAAACCACAGCTCTGAAACCTCAAATAATATTTTCACCATTTATATGTACACATTAGTCCTAGCAACCATTTCTCTATCAGATTTAAACGTGACACTCTCCTCACAAAGAGGTTCAAGTTTAAGGAAAGTTTCTAACAAGCATGTTTATTTTGTCATTGTATCATGTTCCTTTAACAGTTCTCAAAAAACAGAGAAAGTTGGTTTACTCCAACTTTTTTTTAAAAAAAGGCAAAGAACACTGAAGGGTAAGGACTGGTCCTGGAAAACTGCTCTTGAATGCTTAGTTGTAAACCATTGGGATGACTGGGGGAAATCTATCTATGCACAAGCTAATGGCTGCTCAAATGCATTGAGAAAATCAATCTAGGGAAGAATGTTACATATTTTATTGTTTTCCCTGTATCTGTAGGATCTTTGTGCCCTCTAAACCAGCGGTTCTCAACTGGGGATCCAGGTTTCAGGGGGTCTGTCCAGCATGGGAAGGAGGCACCTTGGCCCCCCCAGAGCTGAGATGAGTCCTGATGAAAGGGAGGGGGCAGGCCCACCCCACCATGCCTGGTCTCATAGCTTCCATCTTGTGGGTGGCGCTGTGAGTGGGTGGGCAAGGCTCTGCGCTGCTGTTGTGCAGGTGAGTGGGGCCCTGGGGCTCTTCATGAGTGAGCCCTTCCCACTGCATCCAGGGCTACGCAGGCAGAGCTGGGCAGTTGTGGCAGAACAGGTGGGCCATGGAGTTTTTATAGTATGCTAGTGGGGGGCCTCAAGGAGAAAAAGGTTGAGAACCCCTGCTCTAAACTAAAGAGTAATTGTGCTTAAAGACTTTAAGAGGTCTTTTGTTACATGCCCTAGCTATCATGTGTCCCTATAAAATGAACTGTCCATAAAATTAGGGCTCTGGGAAAGTGTGTGCTTAAGCTTACATGACATGTCTGGGAGAGGCATGGCCCCGGGGTCTCAGGACAGGTAGTCTGCAAGCTCTATTTCTGTGGAAATATGCCAGAGACACAAGAGACAGTGATACAGCCTAACCAAGACCAAGTAAAGCTAAAGAATACATAGATCCAAAGATGAAACCAGATTGTTAACATAGTGATTGTTTACCAGGGGAAGATTAAGACTGTAATACCCCCTCAAAATAGATATGGTAAGACTTCTTTCTCCACAGCTCTCTCATGCTTCCCGTTAGAGTGTGCAGCAGCACTCTGCAACAGTTCAGAAAAGAAAAAGAATTCTGGCTACAACTTCATTTTTAGTAGAGAGAATTAAAATGACTTGAGTTTCACCAGGATACTAGGGAATTAATCCCTACTTGTGTTAACTACTAAATTGTTTAAGACTGGCTCAAAACTTTGTTTAACTATTTCCCAACAGCACATTAATCCTGAAGGATAGTAGTGTAGCACTTCCTGATAATGTCTTTCAAAAAAAAAAAAAAAATCAATGCTTCCCCATGTTATTCAGATTCCCCTTGGAGAGTTTCTATCCAAGAGCTGACATATTCAATCCCAGTAAGTGTGGAAATCTGATCAGATCTTGGTCTGGGCTGGAATGGGTGATGAGCTGCCCCGATATTGATGCTGAAACCATTGACTTAAGCATCTCTCTCTCTATTTGTCCTTCCGTATTTCATATGACCAGCAACAAGAAAGTTAATTTAGTCTTTCTGGTGGTTAAGTAGCTTCTTTGGTAGTTTATGACACATGAAAGCAGGAAAGATTTGGTTGAATCCCTAGGTTACTGTCAAAATCATACTTCGATTAAATAAAATAAAATGAAAAAAAATTATATTATAATGTTAATAAAATACTATTTCTGCCACACTCGCTGCCATCAAATAAAGGTAGTTTGATCTGCTTACAGAATCAACCACATTATTTTGTACCCATGGGTAGTATTTTAGTTGTAGGAGATAATCTTACTCCAATTTAATGGCAAAAAGGCATGCATGACTAAAATATCTATTACATGAGCTACGCTGCTTCAAGGAAATTGCATATTGTAAAGGGACATAGGCATGTCAGTGCTTGTTAACATATTAGAATTAAAATGTTTAAAGTTTATTTACTGTACACACAGTTTTCCAGAAGAATATACTGATGTCCATGCAAAGAAAAAAAATTAAAGTAGAGGTTCACTGCTACATCAGTCCAATATCAGATCGGCACAGATATAAAGAAAACTGACTATATCGGAAGTAGGCCTGAAGTGGCCAATAATTTGGCCAATAAACGCTTGCGTGTGCAAGCAGCTGCAGTGCAGCATGCAGGCAGTGAGGAGCACACCCCAACAGCGTGGAAAGCTGCATGCAGCTGGTAAGTCTGGTGTGGTGGAAGGGGAGGAGGGAGGGAAGGGGAGTGGGGGGCAGATCAACACCCCCCATGGTGAGGGAGGGAGTGGGGTTGGGGCAGATGCTGCTCAGCCAGGGCGGGAAGGCATGGGGAAGAGGGCTATGGAGGGGTCTGCAGCCACCGCAAATTTTGCCATAGCTCGCCCTGTAAACCCCCTCAATGCTGCCGCCCGCCCTGAGTGCAGCACAACACAGCCCCTGGCCTCAGCCCACAGCTACAGCCTGCCCTGCCCCACGCAGATCCAGGGGCATGTGCCCCCCCCCCCTCACCCAGTGTCTGCCCAGACAAGTGGCAGGAACAGCAGCAGGAGCTGCCGGACAACCAATGCTCAGCAGCAGAGCTGCCCCCCACCCCTCCACTCTGTCCCATGCCTGCTCTGGCTGGGCAGCACTTGTCCCAGCCCCAACATGCCCCTCCCCTCCCCCCTCCTCTTTCACCAGAATAGACTTACCAGCTGGATTCAGCTATATCGGAAATCGGATCGGTATCGGATGATATGCTTCCTTGCGAACTGGCTATCAATATGGGCCCCAAAATGTCTATCGGTGCAACCATAAACTAAAGCCATGCAAAAATTTGAAAAAAAATAAAAGGTGACAGAGTAATTCCAATTTTTTTTTTTAACAACGCAGAAGATTAAAGAATTTTCAAACCCACTTATAAACTTCCTTCCTATTTTCTCTAATTTTATTGCAATAAATCAACAAAACTGATGCTTCACGAATACATTTGTGCCAGGGTATCATTTTGAGCAGTGGTTCTTAACGTCGTAGGACTCAAGGCACCCGTTGGAAAATGCAGCTTTTAGTTTTCACTCTTTTTTTTTTTTTTTGGATTATGGAAAAATAATTAAGCAAATCTTCTGTTGCAAAAAACTCAGAAAGACCAGAGCAAGTCAGAACGTTTTTAACACTGGATATTCCTGTTGGAGATCTTGGGTTTATCTTGTAGATTGTGTTTTTACACTGGACAATGCTGACATTGCTTGACACCCCATGGCACCTTTGAAAGGATCTCAAGAGACTCTAAGGTGTCACAGAACTTGGTTGAGAATCCCCAATCTAGAGAACGATATACCAAGAAAAATGCCCTCTCATCATGTCAGGTACTGCTAATACCCATAGTAAGACAAAAAAAATTCCTGCCTGTGCGGGCCGGCTCCCGATCCCATCCTCGCTATGTGCGAGCCGGGCCCGTCTTTGCGCACGCGGAATGTGGCCAGCAGTCCGGGAACACGGGGCTGAAGAAAACCACGGGGCGGTAAGGTACGTGCGAGCTAGAATCAGTTACGGAGGCATAATGGTTGATTGAAAAGATTATTTACTTACACCCAAGGTGGTCGCGGTGTAGGCTGGACAGCTTTTCAGGCGCAGCTCCGCTTGAATCCTCATTGGAGGACTCTGACAAACTCGGTTCTTTGACCCCGGAGTGGTTTAGGCTCCGCGGGTTCAACAATTCTTTCCTCACGGAGTGGCTGAATCTCCGTGGGTTCTGTTCGGTTCCCAGGTCCCCCGGAGCTGTTAAGACTCCGTGGGTTCGAAAATTGGGTATAAAGGATAGGGATACATCTAGGATTGCGCTCGGTGACGGGGAGAGGCTAGAAGCTAAACGGACCTCCGTTGCCTGCTTAAGAAAGGTGCGTTGGGTCCGCAAGGGTCCACATCACTTGGAGTTCTTCACACAGCGCAAAGTCTCCTCCTCCTGGTGAGTTCTGTATCTCTCCAGGTTTCCTCTCTCTCCGACTTGGGTGGAAACTACCCAAGCCTTTTGTACGGCTAGCAAGCCAATAGCTAGCCGCCACGTATGCCTACATTTAGAACCGGCCAATGATGTGGCACGAATCTAAATACAAATGGCGGGATCTCCTTTGCACCGTGCATCACCATGATGCAAAAGAAATGCACCATGCAAAGAAGGCTACAAACGGCGGGAAATACTCTTTTGCACGCGGGTTCTCCTATTGCAGCAGAAAACTCTACCGTGCAAAAAAGCTGCAATTTGGCGGGAACATAATTTAGCGGTGCCGAAGCACACAAAAACAAAAAACCACAACTTTGGGTTGTGACACTGCCCTAAACAACTTACATATCTATGGACAAGTCAAAGTATACAAAGTGGAGGGGTGCAGTGACTTCTATAAATTTCACCCTAATATGACTCCCATCCCAGTACCTACCCCACTAGGTCGATACGGTGTCATCTAGTTTTTATTTAACTCCATGGTATTTCTACAAAGGGAAGCAGCAAACAGAAGTTTAAAACGGTGAATGGTGCGTAACGAGAAGAACAAGCATGCATGGACACATTGCTGTCTAGAACTCCCATAAATTGCATATTTCATTGCTCTATTAACTATGCACGATACACACTCAGAAAATTAACTGTGCAAACCTGAGCCAAACCTTATATTCCCTCTACAAAGTGGCATATAGTTCTATCCATTTTATAGATGTACAAACTGAAGCAGAAAGAAAGATGGGTTTGCCAAAAGGATCAATTAGTTTGTACAGAGCCAGGAACAGAACTTAAATACTTTTCTGGAGTTCCCCAACCACAAAACACCATGACTTAAAGAAAAATCACTTACTATGGTAGAAATTACCCAGCTTTAAAAATGAGGCAGGATCTCAGCCTTAAATTACCAAGTCAGTTTTTACACTCTCTGAAGAGCAAACAAAAAGAATATAGAACATTTTATTTATTCTAGGAGTGGTCTAGTTGAGCAAGTCAGAACAGCAGCAGATTATTAATTCACTGGATCCTCCTCTGTTTTATCCACCAAGAACTTGTTCCCATGTCCTGCATCCAGAACTCACATTTCTGCTTTAAGTGCTGCATTGCTTGATGTAATTTTAAAGTCCAGTGACTCCTAAATGTAGCACAACAACAAATTTTGATGTACAACACTAACAGCAGTGAACAATTTGGCTTTAAATGTTTGCTCTAGTTAATTTATAATGTCATACCCCAGCACAGTCTCTTTCCAACCTTTTTAACACTAGCCTATGCTATTTTTGAATAATATCACTCTCTTAACTAGAAAATAATTGGCAGCTCATGTGATAGCAAGTTTTAGGTTGCCATGGCAAAAGATAAGCTACAATATTTTTTCAAGTCCTTATTATTCAGCCACTAACTCCATGCAGACCAAGTCTGGGACCTAGATTTCTAATACAGACACACAAATCTCTTAGAGGAATTTGTTTCTATAATGCATCCTCTGGATCCCTTCCATCTTTCTCGTAAGAATGAGCTTCAAGGATGTGAAATACATTGACAAAATTAAGTATGAATGTAGCTCAATTTAATGTCAAAGCATTAAGATGACTTACAGATCTATAATATATAATACTGTATATGCATTTTTCCACATATTTCTCCCCACCTTTACACCTTATTCTGTGGTCTCTGCTCAAGATTCAGCTCTTTAAGACTTTATACTCCCAAACTGATAAGCAACTCAAAATAGATGTCCTCATAAAAAATAAGAGAGAAATTACTGACACAGTAATATAATTTTGCTGCTCCTACCCTCCTCCTTCAATAAGGATAACTGCCTCTGGGTCAAAACCTGCAGAGAGAGATGAGATTCAGTTTAGGCCAATGACAAGTTTTCTATACATAGAGTCACGACTTTGGAAGTCCACTACTTCCCCTCTCTGCATGCAGCTTTACCTGTTAGAAAGAGAGAGCTTTCCACCTCCTCCCAATAGGATGCACAACACTTGATGCTCTGCCTGAAAGGATCTCAAACAACAGACTTTAATCATCATGGTATTTTTAGGTGATTAAATGCAATTTTAGGTTATTTGTAGAACTGTGCATAGGTAGCACTTGGCAACTTGGGGGTGAAGATGCAAGAAATTTCTCTTTTAAAAACAAACAAACAAAAAACCTCTACAGTGTTCCTTTAGAAAGGTGAAAGATGGAATGATGTAATGGTTCTAATGCCTTGTGGCAGAAACTTGGCACAAAATTCTGTTCTGTGTATAAGAGAAATGGTTTTTGCAGTCTCCATGAAAATCTACCCAAACATGAGAAGATTTCTGTTTCAAATGAAAGTGGTAAAGTCTTGGTGGAGAGACAAGATGAAGTAGAGATTCTCAGGTCTCCATGAAGGTGGGGGTGAAAGGAGAGGAAATAATTCTGCATTGAAATGGGACAGAGTCTGGGTTTAAGAAAGGCAATGTCTGCAACTCCTACCTGTTATCACAAAGGGGGAGACAAGGGTAGGATGAGAAACCAGTGGTAAGAATAGCAAGAATGACGGAGGCCGATAGAGAGGGAGCAGGGCAGAAGTGATAAAATTTGACATTGGGAAAAACAGGCAGAAGTGAGAGAGCACTGAAGTGCAACCCATTCCAACTTGGAAATGGAACCAAGATCACCATTCTCTCAATCTATGCCACCAAATTTGTGTGAAACCCATTCATGAGTGACTGGTGCCTCCTGAATCTGGGGGGCACCCACAGAAGCCATCAACCCTGTCAGAGGGGGCATCAGCTCTACTGACAGCATCAGTGTCAGCACGTGCACCCTCTACCAGTCACCTATGAACCCAGTGGTTGTGCTGTGTGCATAGCCATGTACACTCCTATAAGATGACAATCTACTATTGCTATCAAATTATTCAGTTTGCTCAAGACAAACAGTGAATTGGAAAGTTCCAAACCCTGCTGGGGACAAAACATGAATGCCAATGTGATGCCATATTGTAGCAAAACCCCGTTTTTCCTTCTTTTTTTTATTATTTAAAAATACATTCCTTCCCCTTCCCCAAACATTTCTGTCTTTCTCCCTTCCTTCTCTATCCCTTATAAGTGATTACAAGTAGTACTAGGTAAGCTAAGTTCTTATACTCCCTTATAGTAACAAGCCTCTTTTATATTGTAAATAGTATTCTATTATGTTTGTATTGATTTTTACTGTTTTATATTGAATTTGTATGGTTTAGGCCTGTCTGTAAAGTAAATGTCAACTTCTCATTTTGTATGTCAAGTCTCCATCTTGTGCCCCCTACCCTATACAATATATTGCAACTGTGACTCATACCTACACCTCCTATGTAAAATTGGTTCCTGAATGAATGGGAATGAACGAGGTACTTGAGGCATAATGGTA
This sequence comes from Alligator sinensis, assembly GCF_000455745.1. Classification (NCBI taxonomy): domain Eukaryota; kingdom Metazoa; phylum Chordata; order Crocodylia; family Alligatoridae; genus Alligator; species Alligator sinensis. Next base: position 81,661 of record NW_005842880.1, read on the forward strand.
GCAGGCCTCTACTGAATGATCAGTATGGACCATCAACTCAAAGACCCAGCCATTGCCTTGCACAGACCACACCCAGGAACAGAGACAAAACCCACCATTTGAAAGACAGACTGCCGCAGAAACCATCCAGCCCACCACTGCAACACAGGCACCTGGAACTGCATGCCCTCAGCTGGAGTGCACATGCTCAGTACACCAGGGCTGACTCTTGCCTGGGCATGCCCCTGCCACTAGGGTCATAGAAGGTCTGCCCCTATAAAAAGGGGTAGTGAAGACAGACTCAGTGGGATGCCCTGTCCATCCGGACCAGCACCATGCCACACCCCCTAGCCACCCAGAGGCCCTGCCAGCAACCCCGCTTTGGACAACACCTTGCTGAAGAAGACTCCGACTGGCCATCAAGGATCAACTCACAGCCCAGGATAGGTACCTATCACCCACCTTCCTTCCCCAAGCAAAGGACCTGGACTGTGTCCCTACACACCTGGATTTCAATCTCTCTACCAAGCCTTTTTCTGTGTCTGTGTCTGATAAACCTGTTATTTTGAAACCCTAAGTTGGGTTTTTGTCTTATTGACCTCCCAACCCTCCTCGATTTCCCGACTATCTCACAGCTTTCTGCCTCTCAGTTTCCTGGCTGTCTCCTCCTTGCCACCAGGCTTTTCCCCTTGTTTCCAGGGGACCTCGAGCATCTCTGGGGCACATTAACCCTAAGTAACCCCAAGCCCCAGTGACCTCAAGTAACCCCAGGGCCACTTGATCTTAAGTAACCCCAAGCACCAAGTTACCCCAAACGTCCCCTAAGGTTAACACACAGCCATGAAAGTGTGCATTTGTGTATGTGTATTGGGTGTGCGGGTATTGACAACTGATTTTTGTCTAATTTTGGTGTGTATAGTGTGTATGTGCTTGAATTGGTGATAGGTGTGCATGTGCTTAGGCTGGTAATCTTGGATGTATATGTGCCTGACTTGGCACCGTCTGTGTATGCACCTAATTGATTTTTGTGCGTGTGTGTATATGTGTGCAATCATGTCACATCCTCCCATCTCCCGCTTGGTTGAAGGGCAACAGGGCAGGCCCTATGAGGAGAGGCTGAGGGACCTGAACCTGTTCAGCCTCAGCAAATGGAGGCTGAGGGGGGATTTGGTGGCTGCTTACAAACCCGTTAGGGGAGATCAGCAGCAAATAGGAAGGGTCCTATTCCCCCCAGCACCACCTGGGGTGATGAGGAACAATGGCCAGAAGCTGCTGGAGAATAGGTTCAGGTTAAAGATTAGGAGGCACTATTTCACTGTTAGGGTGGCTAGGATCTGGAACCAACTTCTTAGGGAAGTGGTCCTAGCTCCTACCTTGGGTAAATTCAAAAAGAGGTTGAATGAACACCTGTCTGGGGTTGTGTGCTCTGGCTAGTGGCAGGTGGTCAGACTAGATGATCTGTTTAGGTCCCTTCTGACCCCTAACTACTATGAAGCTATGAAAAGCACAATATTGAGATCCTGAGAGTTGGCCTGGCCCCACAGGACAACAATATGATGGAATTTGGTTTGCAGTTCTTTTTAACACGCACAACATATTACTAAAAACCATATTAACAGCTGATTTGTTTTCCTTTTTGTTGCTAAAAATAAGTTTTCCAAAACAAAACAATTAATAGAAAAGGGACAATTTTGATTAATTTACTTTGAAAGTTTGAAGTGCCATGAACTTCACAGGCTACTACTGTCTGCTCCTTCAATCTTAAAAAAAATATAGTGAAAACAACACACACAATATAACACGCAGACAAAATAAATCTCCTTTGAAAGAACTGTACATTTACAAAAGGTAATCAGAAATTAGGAAACGTAAGATTTTGTGCTATTAAGCTTACAGATTCTAGTGTTGTCTTTAATTATATAAATACTTTTTTTTTTTTTTTTTTTTTTTTTTTAAACTCACAGGAGCCATCTCATCCAGTGCACATGAAGGACCTACTCTGGGGACAAACCAAGTTTGGAGTATTTAAGGAAGCAGACTGAATAACAAAGAGAAAAAAAAATAGTGAATTGCTGCTCATTAACTAAGCATTGGATATATTGTATACAGAATGAGGCAGGGTCCTAGGGAAAACATAGCCTGTGATCAAGCAATTAAACTCTGTCAAGTGCATAGAATCAAAAGGGCTGAATTAATGTTGGCATTTCCTGATACTCAAGTGCTTGACTCTGTAACCTTGCTTGAATGTACTTTGCATGTGTTTAGTTTCCTATACATTTCTGAATCCACAGAAACATTGAATGAGCAGCAACGGGTCATTTGGGTAGTATTTTTCTGTCCCTTTCTATTTCATTTGCTCTCATCTTATGCCTCATGCAAATGTATTTGCCTTTCTTTTGCATTGTACCTGCAGAATTCTGCCTAAGCCTGTTAGTGAGATTCTTCTGAAGTCTTACTAGCAAATAAATAACGTCCTGTTAGTGCTGTTAAAGGGTCTCAAGCTATGCCCACTACTGACAGAGTTCTAATTAGAAGAAGAAAAAGCAGAGCAAACCCACATAATATAGCTTGCTTTTTACCACAGAAATTAGTAGAACACATTTCTATTTAAACAGAAAGGAGTGTTTTCATCTCTCTAGTTAAGTCAATTTACATTTACCTTTTGTCAGATTTTTCCCAAGCTAGTTAAATTTAGTACATTTGATGTTAGACAACTGAAGTTTTGATTCCTAAAAATGCTCTTTAATGAAAACCTACAAGAACATCTTCAGGGATTTAAGTAATTTGTTCTTTGCACTTTTCATCGCTTTCTTATCTTAGCTAGGTTTGGTTCATTAAAGGCTGCAAAGAAGTTTATGCCCACTTAGTAACAGGAAAATGAGTTATTGCCAGTTGCATCTAGCGAGACTATAATAACTTCACATGAACGTCATAGAGATCAGAGCTAAGTGGTACACTGTGAATCAAAAAGTCTGAGTATATCCACTCTGAACTGTTATCTCTCTAGCTACGCCTTTGATTCAGTGCTTAAATAAAAAATGACCATGTAGTTCATTAAAACTTAATATTACTCTCCTTTCCAGTTGAAATCACAACTTGTAACTGACATCCAACATTTCAATTTGAACCCTTAAAAGTAAGGTGCTAGAATTCTCAAAAAAAAAAAAAAAAAAAATCTACCTAATTAACAATGTTACTTAATATTTAATTACTATCTAGAATACAACAGATGCCATTAAAACTCCAAATCCTAACCACAAAAGTTACAGAAAATGGCTCTAGCTTTATCCCAATAAATTTTAAAATATACTTTGTAATGGAAAAATAAGAAAACAGAATAAAAGAAAACAGCATTTTTTTGGTTTTGGAGGAAGACCAAGTTTTTGTTGGTAATGTAAAAATATAAGTACAACATGATAAACTATCCTCCTACCGGATATAATATTTTTTGCAAAGCTACAGTTGTTGAGCAAAATAAGTATGTCACAGAGGAAACACACATAAGCAATGTAAATTCACTCTCCAGTTCTACATAGACCCACAGTGGGAATCCATCAACAGATAAGTCTCTTTTGGGTACTATTTCATACAGACTTAAGTGTCTTACTAATTTAAATTCCACTTCAGCTGATTTGGATTTTTTTTCCATACTTGAAGAAAGGCATAATAATATTTCTCTCATACCTGTTGTCTTAGATGATAAACTTTACTGTTATCCATGAAGCCAAAGTGATGGTTTGGAACTTAAACAAGTAAAACCCTACTCCCCTAAAACTTCTCTTATTTCAAATGCCTAAACTTATGCAATGCTTATGGATATTCAGGGTCAGCCTGAGGACTTGTGGCTCTATGCATTTAGAATTTAGGGTTGTTTTTTTAAAGCACTTAATCAAAACCTTTAAGAAATTTTTCCCATGGCTATTAGTTGGAAACCTTAAATAGGGCCCAGAGACTCTCCAGCTGTTTTTATGATGTTACAAAATGGTTACTACTTCAAAATACAGGGGATTTTGTATTTGCTCGCTATCTTGTGCATTGTCTTACTGTAAAAAGGAAAATCTTAAGAATATCCAGAGGCAACTTTTAGCCCTTTTAAAATCAGGGGTTTAGCTCAATCCACAAAAAAACAACCTTGGATAGTTTTGGGGAATAAAAAAAACCCCAGGAACTTCATTGAGAAGGAAAAAGTTCTACATATCTACACAAGTTTACATCAATGTTGCGTTTTATACACTGGTAGCTGCAAAAGTGCCCTTCTGGTGATACAGAATGGGTACTGTGCTCTCAAAACTACCATTTTCTAGTAGAGGGCTGGCTGTCCAACTTCCCTGTGGCCAGGTGCTGCATCCACTGCTGTCTTGCAGCCCCTGGACCACACACTGTATCAGCCACGCACTGTGTGGGTGGGTCCCTGGGATTCCTCCCCTGCCATGTGGGCTGGACACGCAGTGTGTAGCCTTGGCCCCCCCTGCCATACGGGCAGCATCAGCAGCACATGCCCAGCAACATTAGTATGTGGCTCCCCACTTCTAGGATAAGTGGCAGGAGAAAAAAATTATGTGGGGGGCTGCAACAGCAGAGGAGTGCACAGCAGGGGCATTGGGCATGGCACTGTGGTGGCAGAGCATGGCAGTAGAATTGGAGCTGTGTGTGTGGCACTGGCCTGGCTGCATGCCGAGCAGCACTGGGTATTATGGGATGGCAGCACCATGGTCACTGGCCACTGTGAAAGTAGTTGTGGGGGGGCATAAGTCCTGTTAGCCCTTATCTTCTGCTACCTATGCTTCTAGGTCCTCCCTGCTACGTGGCTGTGGGAGAAGCAGCTGCTCCACCACTGTGCGTACCCCTGAAAGAGGCACGGGGGTCACGTGCCCCTCAGATGTGTACGGGGCTGCCCACTACAGGCTGGGGCTGTGTTCTACTGCCTTTGTTCTGGGAGCTGTGCACTTGCTGCGCCACATGCTCTCTGTCCTCCCAGAGGCAGGAGGCATGACATGGCGTTGCGTGGTTCCTGGGGCAAAGGCAGCAGGGTGCAGAGCCCCAGCCCACAATGGGCAGCCTGCTTCCACCCCATGCACAAATCCAGGGGGCAAGTGCCCCCCATGCCTCCCCCAGGGGTTCACAGTGGTGGGGAGCCATCCCCTCCCTCCCTGTGGGGGCCTTGATCTGCTGCCCTTCCCCATTCTCCTCCACAGACTCACTGTCCATCTGCCTCTCACTCCCAAGCCACCATCCCACCCCCTCCCCCAGCCCTGCTGGTGCCCCTCATCCACTCCAACCCCCAAACCATATGAAGTACCAGCATAATTTTGTATAAATTAGAGTTTTTAGCTGTGCAATTAAAATTGCGATTTATTGTGACTAATTTTTTTAATCACACAACTAATCACAATCAATTTTTTAATAGTTTGACAGCCTTAAAAATTACCCAAATCATTTGCACCATTTCTGGTTGATTTTGCTTTCAGTCTTAGTACTGCAGCATCCAGCTTTGTGAAGTACGGCTTGAATTTAAATTTCTGCTTTGAATTTAAAGAAAAGGGACCATATCTGTTAGTATTTAATTTTGTAAGAGCTGATTTTTTTTCTTTTTTAAGCAAAAATCTGACATCTAGACGAAGCAAAAGACTAGCTGAAGCACACTGCATTCTCTTTCATTTGGGAAGTGCCTCTTCATCTGTGAGCCCTTTTACCCTGTGGAAGGGAAATGTAAAATAGTCTCTGCTGTAAAGTGATGGCAATTAACCCTGAATGACAAGTCATCTGACGATTGCCACAATATGCAAAATACAAGTTTCTAAAAATGAAACCAGTGGGTAGTTCTGAATAACCATGCATTCATGTACCTGGGGGGGAACACATACACAGTTTCACATGGGGAAAATATATCTAGCAAAGACTGTAAACAGTTGGCTAGATAAATCTACTGTATTACTCATTTCATATTCAATTTACAGATGCAGTGCACTCAGCATTAAACATATTTGTATTTCTGTCATGGACCCAGCCACTATCAAAACCTGCAATACATTCTAATTATTTCATATGAATTAAAATGCATCATTGAACCAGTTGCAGGATGAATTATCAGGTCAAGCAGCTAATATATCGTTAAATGTTATGGTTAATTCCAGATCATTATAGACCATAAATATTCATGATTAAAACTGTGCCAGTTAATTTTCATGCATAGTCATGATACAAAAACAAGACTAAATTTGTGAATCTTTATGGACAACGAACACTTACATTATTACACAAGCATTGTTGGGATCACTCAGAGAGTATGCTATCAAAGTTACTTTAAAAAGAAAAAGAAGGAGATTGAAATGAATCTCTATTTTAACAGGGACCCTGAACACACAAATCATATTAATTTAGGATTAAGTAAACCAAAAGAGGCTTTTACCCAAGCTCTGTAGACGAATAACAACTCAGCTCATTCTATATTGCCCAAAAGCAAAATTCTCCAAGAATTGTTGACACAGGAGTCAAAATATACTCTGTTCTCAATCTCTTTATTCCATCAGCTCTCCCCAGATTTCCTAACAAACAGACCCCTTTTGAAATGTATCTAAAAATGAATCTTGGGTATTTAGGACAAAGTAGAATTAATTCCCAAACTATGGAACTCTTAGAAAGAATGTCCCCATATTCAACTCTATTTCTGTTTTCATTGTTGTAGGCTTAGTAAGACTATCTAATAAATACCTCTAGTGACTACAACAGTGACAGTATGGCAGCCAAGTCTGTTCATTGCAGTAGATGTTGTGTGTCAAGTATTTTTTTTTAAGATTCCATAAGGACAGGAAATATCTTACCTGTTATTGGCATGAAGCCACAGCAGATGAGAAATAATTAGTATAAACAGCATAGCATGAAAACACGGATAAGTCTATGGACTGAAAACTTTAACACACAATTAGCCATTCAACTCGCTCATATTTTTCTTTAATGAAGTTACTTCTGATGAAGATTAATCTCAGAATGCAATACTTCTTTAACATTTTTTTCAGGATGCCATGGACATTGCTTTAATTTAATCAGAACAATGTACAACTTGGCTTCAGGACAAGAGAGCTTTTGTTGGGGGGAGGATAGGAACTTTCACACACGTTTTGAAAAAGGATCCATTATACTCTGGAACTTCAGATTTTTCTACTTTTTTAATAATTCCACCTGAAAGCCCTTAGGGATGTAAAAATAATTGTGTTAAAAGAAGGAATATAGGGTCCATTGGAGCACAGGACCTATAACTTTGTGTTCTGGACAACCTTTGCATCCTAAAAAATTAAATCTGTCAAGACCGGAAACATTTTTAAGAAGATTCTTTGCCAAATGTCTAACATTTAACTTGGGAACGTTCTATTTAGTCATAACTTTAGAGAGAAAACTTCAAGAACTATAGCTTTTGCCCACTCTCCTCCTGTGTTATCATGGAAAGCTGTTATCAACTACTGCCTTGTTTTCAGTCTTTTATATATATCAAGTGGTTGAGTTACACAATTCTGTCTTTAGAATGATTTTGGGGAAGGCTTTCTGCCTTTTTTTTTTTTTTTTTTTTAGGGATCTGTACACACAGAGAAATCTACAATGCACGACAGATGTTTTACCTACAAAGGGCCTTCCATTTATACTGTTATCCCTTTTTAGCCTAGCAGTTAAGCCAAAAAAATTTGACTCCTGGAAGGCTAGGAGAAGAAACTGATATATGCTGATATAAACTGATATATATCTATGGTGCAATCCTGTTTATATCCAAATATGTAAAAATCCGCTTTCTTTGCCACTGTAAGAATCAAACAACTGAAACAGTACTTCATGTGTGTGCACACACATGTGCGTGTCTCTGTAGGGATGATTAATCATCACCAGGGATCCAGGCCATTTCCCATGGAAAAACGGAGAAAACTACAGATTCCCTGTTTTTCTGGGAGAAAACGTGGATTTCTCTTTTTAGCAGAGAAATCCACGGATTCTCCGCTTTTGCAATGAGCTCTTGCAGGCTGGCACAGCTCCAGCCTGCAAGAGCCAATTGCAAAAAGGGCGGGAAACCCCCAGCCCTGGAGAGGGGGGGAGGGTGGGGCCTGAGCCAAGGCCAGGCTCAGGTTCAGGTTCAGACTTGCCCTTTGCCCCTGGAGCATAGAGATAAGTGGGGCTTGGGGCAGGGCTGGGAAAGATAGTTGGGGACTGAGGAAGCAGGGGTGCTGCTGGCCCCAGGTGGCACACCGCAGCTGGGAGCAAGGCCAGGGGGTGAGGGTAGGGGTGCCCCTCTGTGGGGGCTTTGTGGGAAAACGATGCCAGGAGCAGTGTGGTAATCTCCCCCATGTGCGGGCCACACACATGCCGCCCAGCCACCTGCCCGAGGGAGGGGAAGAGGGAAGCTGGCATGCAGCCAGAGCACAGCTCCATGGCTGACGCTGCAGCCAGGTGAGGGATGGGGGTGCGGGGGCTTGGGCTTGCACACGGCAACAAACACTTACCTGGAGGCCCGTTATGGCAGTGACGGTTTCTACGCAGCGGCCATCACCGCTGGCATGGGCAGCCCCACAGGCAAGAGACAGCGGCACAGAGCAGGCTGGTGGTGGGATGGTTGCGTGCCACCCGGCCACCACCACACTGCCACTGCCGCCCGGCGGCCGGCTGCACAGCTCTGGGCAGAGCTCCATGGCAGCAGCGGGGAAGTTTTGGAGGCAGTGGCAGTCACCGCCATCACAGGCCTCCAAGTAAGTGGCAGCAGCTGCTGCATGCAAGCCCAAGCTACCCCTTCCCACCCCCTTGCCCCCATCCTTCGCCCTGGCTGCAGCAGCCACAGAGCTGTTATCCAGCCCCATGCCAGCCTCCCTCCCCCGGGCATCCAGCTGGGTGTCATGTGCGTGCACCACACGACCACGCTTTCCCCCATATCACTTGCCCGCAAAGGCCCCCACAGAGGAGCAGCCCTGCCCTCACCCCCTGGCCCTGCTCCCAGCTGCAATGTGTCGCCTGGGACAGCCAGCACCCCCCACTCCCGCAACCCCCAATCATCTTCCCGAGCCATGCCCCACAGCCCTCAAGCCCCACTTACCTCTAGGATCCAGGGGCGAAGGGCACGGCTCCGCAGTGGCAGCGCTTCCCACAAAGCCCCCTGACCCAGCATGCAGCTGCCATCACCCCACACCGCCACAGAGCCATGCAGCCAGTTGTGGGTCATGCCGCTGCATGCAAGCCCCCCATTTCACCCCCCAGCTGGGCGGCACATACATGGCCCGCACACAGTGGTTGCCATCGCACTGCTGCTGCCACGCTCTGTGACACTTGCCCACAAAGGTGGCCGTGGGATGGTGGCGCAGGGCGCAGTGGTAGAGTTGCGGTGGTGGCCTCTATGTGCAAATCTCCTGTTAGGCCGGCCAGCATGTGTGGCCACTGAGTGGCACCCCTGCCCTCACCCCCCGCCCTGCTCCTGGGAGTGGGCACAGGAGCACATTTCCCACATCTTGATCTACTCCCCCTGCACCTTCCCTTTCCCCCCTCTGCCCCCCCCACACATTTTGCCTGCTGGGGTGGGTGTCAGTGTCTGTCTGCATGTCTGTGGGCCTGGGGGGGGCGGTTGCGAGGGGCATCGAGGGGCTGTTGAGATTGTCGGGGAGAGTGCGGGGCACCAGCAGCACTGGGAGGGGCTGTGGGGGCCCTTTAAATTTTATCATGGATTTGGGGTTTTTAACCAGAGAAATTGCAATTTTTAATCAGAGAAAACCATAATTCCTGATCATTACTTTTCCTATTGCACATTATGTACCTTTAATGCAATAAGTTCTCTTCAATCTACTCCAGTTTACCAACGATATTTTGCACTTCTACAATATTTTCACATGGTCCAATATAAAAGGTAGTCCCATAATTACAGCTAGGCAAACTCTCCAGGCTTCAGTTTGTGAAATGAACCCAGCAATTTCTGTTCACCAGAGTCATAAAGGCAGTTCGTATGCATGCTTAAGGAAAGAACAAAACCTTAATGAGTTCCATCTTGTTTTTTACCTTAAGCAAAGAGTAACTATTAGTCATCACCACAGGCACTTTTACATGTGCTCTGGGAGTGGGGGAGGGAGGGCAGTGCTTTAATTAGCATGGTTCCAGAACTGCTCTAAAGCACCACAGCACCTCGTGCATCAGTGCCCATGACCTTCAAAATGGCAGCAGGGGTGCTTGAACTGAAGCCCATTTGATGAGCTTTAGTTCAAGTGCTGCCACTGACATTTTGAAGAGAAGGCATGCTGGAATACAAGAAGGGGAAGGCATGTAAACACTCCCTGAAATCCAACATTCTTGATGGGTAATAAGCTAGTACTAAAATAAAACCCTGAAAACTGGAATCCTCCAGGTAAAATCCTGGTCCCGTTGAAGGATCCTCATGGGTAAAAGGCCTACAAAGGATGGACTCGCCTCCAAGGAGGAATATTCTGCACTGATCCGGTCCTGCAAGGAGCAAACCAGGAAAGCCAAGGCTGCAACTGAACTCCAAATAGCTTCAAGCATCAAGGACAATTAAAAAAGTCCTTTTTCAGAAATGTGGGGAGCCGGAGGATAAACAAGGTCAACACTGGACCCCTGCTGAAACAGATGGGACAACTGACAACTGGTGTGAACCAGATGGGACAACTGACAACTGGTGCCCAGGAAAAAGCCAACCTATTAAATGGGTACTTTGTGTAGGTCTTTCATTGGTCCCATGGGACGCCCATGCCCGCTACATGACAGGAAGATCCGGGTGAGAGAGATCCCTTGCCCTCGATCAATGCTGACCTCGTAAACGAGCACCTTGAGAGGTTGGATACCTTCAAGTCAGCTGGCCCTGACAATCTTCACCCCAGGGTACTCAAGGAACTAGCGAGCATCGTAGCCCAGCCTCTGGCATGGATCTTTGAGAACTCCTGGCACTCTGGTGTAGTGCCCGAAGACTGGAAGAAGGCCAATATGGTGCCTATCTTCAAGAAAGGGAGGAAAGTGGATCTGGCAAACTATAGGCCCATCAGCCTGACTTCTATCCCAGGGAAGATCTTAGAAAAGTTTTTCAAAGAGACCATCCTTAATGGACTGGCCAACGCCAACATCCTGAGGGATAGCCAGCATGCGTTTGTTGCAGGTAGCTCTTGCATGACCAATCTCATTTCCTTTTATGACCAGGTGACCTATCACCTGGACAAGGGAGAAGAGATTGATGTCATATATTTTGACTTCAAAAAAGCCTTCAGTCTGGTATCCCATGATCACCTCTTAGAGAAACTGGCTAATTGTTGCCTTGGGTCCACCACGATCCGCTGGCTGGGAAATTGGCTCCATGGTTGGACCCAGAGGGTGGTAACTGACGGAAGTCAATCGTCACGGTGCCCTGTGACCAGTGGGGTCCCCCAAGGCTCTGTCCTGGGGATATTGTTCAACATCTTCATTAACGATATGGACATTGGAGTCAGAAGTGGACTGGCCAAGTTCGCCGATGACACCAAACTTTGGGACAAAGCATCCACACCTGAAGACAGGAGCGTGATCCAGGCTGACCTGGACAGGCTCAGGAAGTGGGCGGACGAGAATCTGATGGTGTTCAACACCGATAAATGCAAGGTTCTCCACCTTGGGAAGAAAAACCCGCAGCATCCTTATAGGCTCAGCAGTGCTACGCTGGCTAGCACTATGAAAGAAAGAGACTTGGGGGTCATCATTGGCCACAAGATGAACGTGAGCCTGCAATGCGATGCTGAGGCTAGTAAAGCAACCAAAACACTGGCTTGCATCCATAGATGCTTCTCAAACAAATCCTGGGACATCATTCTCCCTTTGTACTCAGCCTTGGTGAGGCCACAGCTGGAGTCCTGCGTTGTTTTGAGCTCCACAATTCAAAAAGGATGTGGAGAAGCTTGAAAGAGTCCAGAGGAGAGCCACACGCATGTTCAGAGGTCAGGAAAACAGACCTTATGACAACAGGCTGAGATCTATGAGGCTCTTCAGCCTGGAAAAGCGCAGGCTCAAGGGTGATCTGATGGCCACCTATAAGTTTATCAGGGGTGACCACCAGCATCTGGGGGAATATTTGTTCACCAAAGCACCCCAAGGGATGACAAGGTCAAATGGTTATAAACTACTGCAAGACCATTTCAGGCTGGACATAAGGAAGAATTTCTTTACTGTCTGAGCCCCCAAGGTCTGGAACAGCCTGCCAAGCACCTACATTGAACACCTTCGAGAGTCAATTGGATGCTTATCTTGCTGGGATCCTATGACCGAGGCTGACTTCCTGCCCTTCGGGCGGGGGGCTGGACTCAATGATCTTCCGAGGTCCCTTCCAGCCCTAATGTCTATGAAATCTATGAAAAAATCCCATAAAGTTTGGATTTTACATCCAGTCCTTTGCTTTAACCAATAGAACTTATCCATGCCATCAGAAACAGAAATGTGTTTAGGAAAAGAAAGACCATCCCCTCCCACACTGAGATGAGTACAGTATGACCAATTTCTTCATTTTCCAGTCATTAGGCTGGTTTACAACACCCACAGGCATGTTGAACACAGATGTGTACAGCACTTCCTTTTCAGCTGTTTGCATGTAAAACAGCTATCAAAAAGAGCTCTGGACTGGATCGTGCACAGCTTTCTTTATGAGTGCTATTCTCTCTTTAAGGTGATAGAAACAGACTAACAGAGAAAGCACTCAAAGTCCTTCAGCATGACAAAAGCTACTGAAAATGGGCCGTTTCACCTATCTTTGTTATTGATTCAAATTTGAAAGAGTAAATACATACACCAAGGAAAACACCAGCAATTGAAAAAAAATTGCTATACTTATAAATCAAATTCATTCCACTGAAGAGCTCCATTATCTCTCAGTTGTACAAAATTTGAAAACAAAGGTTATTGCTTTGAAAGCCTTAATTTAAATCTAGACCTTTCAACAGAATGCTCAATGATTTATAACTCTGATTGAATTCAAGCTCTGAATGCCAGAAAGTTCTCACCCATCACCTTCCCCAACCGTCCTCTGCTTTTTTAAGCAGAAGAGGAAACATACTCTTAATTTGATGATAGCATAATGTTTCCAGCAATCCTGAAGAAAGCTCATTTTCCATTACGTACAGCACAGTAGGCTTGTAAAGTAGAGTTACATGAAAAAAATAAAATGCATTACAGCAAGATAAAGAATTAATTACATTGAGGGATTCTCCAGAAAAACCACACCGTTCAGGTACGCACTGGAACACCAATACACGATATATTCAATTCATCTTACTACAGTAAGAAGGGAAACTGTGCTAAGTGAATTGCATTGTGGCATTTAATATTCTGAAACCTAGAATTAGCATTAGTGAAGCAACTAAGTTAAAATTGATTTAAATTATTAAGATAAACTGTTATAAAAAAATTGAAGGAGATTTCTAGTTACTCTTAGAAGTAGTATTAACTTAAGACATAAAAATTACAATCCTCTTGTAACTGACACATGCATATTCTTTAAAAGGGTATAATCATCTTGATGTCAGAAACATGGATTTATGACTTTAAAAAATTAAGTATGGCTTACAATTGGCACTCTCCAACCATAATATTTTAATAGCAAGATTAGGTATCTATGTTAAAATATTATCAACCTTTTGTAGCACTAATGTAACTTCTTAAAATCTGCTCTTTCTACAAAATTTTCATGTTTTTCTAGATTTGATTCCATCAAAACACATGCTATACAGCATATAAATCAGCAAAATTCTGTGCTTTTGTCCGCTAGATTCCTAGCAATGCCGTTACTCTGTATTCATTAGTTATAGTTCACCAACAACTATGATGTTTGATGTTACATATGCTAAAATATGGTGCCATTAAAAAAACAAACCACCCAGCAATATACATTACTGCAGAAGATAAAATACAATGATGCTTTTCATCAAAGGTACACCTCTCATTACAAGGAGAACCAGCTTTTCACCAACCCAACCAACACGCAATTCACAGCTTTTCACCTACACCATAGAGAGAAGCCAAGCAGAAACATCAAATGGGACAGAATCCCACACACCAATCAGCCAAACCCTGTGTACTTGGCAGTCACATTGAACCAAACATTTACCTTCAAAGCGCACACAGAGAAAAGGAAAGGGAAGGGAAAGTCAGTGCATGGAACAACATACTTCTAAAGTTGGTCATCACCTCAAAGTAGGGAGGGAACCCAGCTACCTAATGAACCACTGCTATTGCCTTGTGTTACTCCACAGTACAGTATGCATGTTCATTATGGGAACGATCAGTTCATGCCAAGAAACTAGACCCCATTCTAAATGATAGCTATTGTGAAGTAACAAGACATCTAAAGCCAACACTTAAGGATAGCCTGTACTTTCTGGCTAGCATTTTACTACCTGCTATCAGAAGAAAGGTAGCAAGTCAAAAAGAAAGATCTGGACCTGTTCACTTATCATTTATAAGTCAGCAGGACCAGATGGACTCCACCCAAGAGTCCTGATGGAGCTGGCTAAGGTCATTGTGGAAGCCCTGGCAAAACTCTTTCAGAAATCGTGGCGCACAGGGCAGATTCCTGAGGATTGGAAGAGGGCCAACATTGTGCCCATCTTGAAGAAGGGGAAGAGGGAGGACCCGTGCAACTATAGCCCGATCAGCCTAACCCTAATAGGATGTCTAGACCATGGAATAAACTCCCTCCAGTGGTGGTGCAGTCACCTACCCTGGACATCTTCAAAAGGAGACTGGACAGTCGCCTCACTGGGGTCACCTAACCCCAGTTGTCTTTTCCTGCCTAGTGCAGGAGGACTGGACACAATGATCTACAAGGTTCCTTCCAGCCCCTAACAATTTATGAATCAATTAATCTAGGGCAGATGGAAGACCCGAGGCATCCACTCTATCATCACAAAGAACCAACCAAACAGCTTTAAGCACAAAAGATTTTTGTGATCACCGTCGCACTGTTGAATACAATGGCTCAAAGGGCACAATTGAGGTTATTGAAGGAAAGATTATGTGCAACCAGTTGCCCTGCAATAGCAGACTTGGAACCCCAGGAGGATCTTCCTAGAGGAAGATCTAGACTGGCCAACATAGCGATGCTTGCACAGGCAATTCAGGCAAACTGAAAGATGAAAAACAAACATGACTAATTGGGGCTACTCTAATGACAAATATATGCAAGTGTGGTGAAGTGCAGACTATGGAGCACTTGTTCATTTGCCAACTCCTTGGTGAGACCTGTACAAAGGAGGACCTTGCTGTAGCAATGGAAAGAGCCATCACTTGTGCATAATTCTGGAAAAAACATCTAACTTATGACAAGGACACGAGAAGAACACAGGTACTATTAGCATAGGGGACCCAAGAATCTGTAAAAAGAGATTGGATCAGTATTTTCTTGCAAAGTCCCAAATACCTTTTCCTGCTTTGACTAGGCTGGAAAGGTCCCAATGAATCTATTATTATTTTAGCGTGTCTGGGACAAAATCTAATTTCAGGGTTTTAACTTTTCACTCACATGCATGGTCTTTAGGATTTAGTAGCAAGGGCAGAATATGAGGCTTTCTTTCCCAAAAATTGGTTTGCTTCTGTCTTTGGTAACTCTATGTTTCTCAGAGGGGAAGAAACATTGCCAGTAGGTAAGCTATAAAAACGTTAAGTGCAGGTTAAATCTATTTACATATCACTGGACAAATATCTGGTCAATTTTCATTCAGTGTTGAAGGGGAAGTTGTCTACTAATATTTACCATACAAATAATATCATAAACATAAGTTCTATCAACAGTTTTTCCACAAGGTCTGACACCCAACCCATAAATAATCTATATTTACATTTTTAAGCAATTACATTTTTGGTGTTCGCGCAATATGTATATTTAAAGACATCCTTTTTCAGACTTACAAACCTTCTTGGGTTACATTTTGCCTCCTGACTGTTTTGTTAAAGTTACTCAATGAACCAATGCCAGACACCACTGTTGCAGATCAACATTTGACTTTTTACAGCTTGACTGCATCAAAACCTACTGCATTGCCCAAAACTATACTGAACTAAAATAAATTTGAGGGAGGATACCATTATACATCCAAAAGACTATAAAAAGCCTTCCCATACTTTTTAAAGTAACTTCAACTGATAAAGGTGGCTACAATCTTGCAAGCATCTGTATCTGAAAATATAATGGCTAAACATTATCTTTTCACTGCTACTAAGAACTGCAACATAATTAAGAAAAACATTCATGACCAAGGACTCTCTGAATGAGACAGTTGAAGGTAATCATATCGTCAGAGCCAAAGTAGGGAAATGCTAGTCATCTTGATTCTCTCCAAATAGCATGAAGTTAAGATCTCTTGGGTCATCATTCTATCCATACATAAAGAGTTAAGAACCACACACAAAGAGTTAAGTACCACTGGCTTGTATTGAAAGCTTGAACCTTCACTGTAGAGAGACATGAAGTCTCTCTATAATATCTTTTATATACAGAAAATAAGAACCAAAAAAAAAATAGGGGGGGAAAAAAAGATACCAAATACTGTGTTACTAAAGATACTGATAAGAGATGGTTCGTATTCTCCATTGTTCCTCAGCTCTCAAATCGGATTCAACAAGGTTTCTCCCTCCATCCAGGATGCCAATATGCGCACTTCCAACACGATCCTTTCACTAGAACTCGCATGTTCTGTAACTTGTTTAATACAGACCCAAAAATAGGACCATATAAGCTTGGTTCCAAACTCCTCTAGGTTTTCAGGTACCTAAATCTCAGTTCTAGTTTTAAAAGATGATACCAAGCAAGATTTTTATTTGAAGAGTGCAAAAGAAATAAGTATTTAATTTATTTTTCAGACTGACTACTTTTATTGAACCACCACTGAGAAAGACTATTAAATGTCTTAGTGTATAAATAGCCACAGCTGAGACGCTAACAATAGCACTGCCTCAGTTATCATAAAGCACAGCAAGACAAGCAGGGGAAGCTGTGGGCTTTCACCGAAAGTGTCATCAGAGAACCTGGATTTCCTAATAAGCAATTCTCTTTGCATTAAAACTGAGAAATATTAGCTTCTTGGTAACTAGGAAGTAGGAGAATGAAAGTAACAACTGTGGAGGTGCCATTCTAACTTTAAAAAAGCAATGCAAAAGTGGTAGAATTGCAAGGATTACCACCTGCAGAAATAGGGAGGGAGGGGAAAAAAAGGAAATACATGTATAAAAGAGCGCAAAGAAATGGAAAATTTCAAAAAGTTAAGAGAAAATATTTCCTCTCCCCTAGCATATGTACTGATCTATCAGCTCTGAACCTTCCACTCAAAAGCCTTTATATATGTCTATAGTCAATTCACAGAGAGAACTGGAATAAAACTTTATAGAATTCTTGTACCTAATCCCACCCTCTTGTAAAAGATAAACCATTATTCACTCCCTGATCTGCATTTCTAATCGGCTTTTGATATTAGCATAATGCTGCATATACAGAACCATCTATCATCTGGCAAGGAAGTGTTTTTTTGCAAGGGGAAAAACACAGATTTATTGAAAAGAGAGTCAAGTGGCTTTGAGACTCTCTGTAAACATTTAAGGAAAGATGCTGCAGCAGAATCAAACATGCCTACCTTCAGGATGCTTTCTCTCTGTCACACACACACACATGCCATGGTAAGAGTCAAGGTCTACTGTTCAGGGGTTATCTAAAGTAAATTAAACAAAAATAATCAATGAAGAACCTTATTGCTTATACCAACAAGGTAACTGGTCTACAAATAAGTTTTTGTCAGCAAACTAATACCCATTTTAATTCCTTACAGTGACAGTAACAGAAGCAGACTGAAATTATTTTAAAATTGCCACTTTAAGCACAAATTAACTTCCTGGTGCACTCACATTCATGCCAACGACTGTCTTAGTCCTCCTTTGCTATGCCACTTCCTCCATGACCTTGAGCAATTTTTTTGCCTTTTCTTTACCACAGTTCCCCATTATATGGGCAGAACTAGCTTAATCCACATGTTATTTTAAAGCACTCTGAGACCCGAAATAGAAATCACCACATCAATGCAGGAGACAACATAGCTCACTTTATGTCCTTTAACAGAATGGCCCTGTAGACCTCTCTCAACATTAAAAAGGCTTATTTGGCTGATGTGTTGACAAAAAACTGGCGACCTACAAACAGTTCTGAGAGAAGACACATCATTTTCTTACTTCTTCTATATGAAACAAAGCAACTTGAACAAGTAAGATTGGTGATCCTAACTTCAGAATTCTTTAGGTGTTAACTGTTTATATTATGCAAAAAAATTATGGAATTTATATAAGCATTTCTTTCTGCTTGAACAATGTGGATTACCTATGCTAGTTGCAACTCCTGTGCCTCATTTCATTTTCTGCAATGGCTGGCTGGTAGAACTTGGGTAATACAAATCTCCAACTTTCCACTGGGGAAAAATGGGTGTTTTTATACACTATTATAGTCTTACATGTAAAACTGTTATTTTGAGTTGGCCCGGATTTTAAAATACCAATAATTCTAAACACTTCTATATACATACATTGTCGACTTTTTGAACCCCCACCCCCCTCTCTGTCTCATTTTCCTACTCCCCTGCTCACTGATTGATTTCTCACAAGACAGAAATCCAAACTTCTTGCCAGTAAGCAATATTAAAAAAATTACTGCATGTATAAAAAACAATGAGAAGCCTCAGTACATCTTGAGCTGCAAACATTTAAAAGTGGGAATTTAGCAAGAAACTATGTATATACCTTAAAGCAAGGGTCAGCAATGTTTTCTGGAGAGGGATAGGAATGACCCACCCAGCATTCCTGGTTGAAGCTGGTGCCAGGACCTGACTCCAGTTACAACAAAGCATGGATAGAGCCCCTGCCAAAGTCAACACTCTGCAGGTTGGATCCAATGACTCTATGGACGGCAGGTTCTCAACCCCTGGCTTAAAGGACAAAGCATTACCCAATTACAAAAATGGCTTAAAAAAAACCAACCCCTTATTTTAGGTGAAACACCATGAGAGAGAGTCATGAGAGACATTTTGCTTTAATTCAATTTACAAATATAAAAATGATTAAGAAAAGGAACAACTATACCCTTGAACAGCAGATTTTTAAGTTTGGGGGGTTTTTTTGTACCACTATGAATATTTCAGTCACTGGAAAATATGCTAAGAAGTTGGTGTTTCAAAACCTATCCTAATCCTGCAATCAGTTCCGCATGGGCAGAGCCCTCAGGGCCTACAGGGAATCCCCAGGATTTTTAATGGAGCTCCATGTAGGCTCAGAGACCAGCCTGTGCAGAGCTTATGTAAGTCTAAAAACATCTTGTTATATAATGTGGTTCTTCAAAGGTAACACAGAGCATTCTTCACACTTAATTTGAACTAGAAATACTAGAGCTCAGGTCTGGCTAAAAAGTAGGATTTATAGTCCCAACATTCAAAACATCCTGACTGAGGAACAAACTTCCCCCCCGCCCCTCCCCTTAAGCGGTTGTGTTGCAGACATTTCCACATTTCAATATATTACCTTGGTTTTCATCCACTCTTCATTCTGCCTTCTAAAAAACAAGGTGCATGCCTTATTTGGAGGTGTGTGGTATGCAAACAAATACAGAGATTTGGAGATATCTGTTCAGGCATAATCAGGAATATCTGTCAAGATTGTACTGCAATTTCTTTTTTTTTTTTTTTTTTTTTTTTAAAGCTTTGGAAAGTACCAGGAATGGCCTGTTTCTGGACTCTCCTTTCTGATATAGTTACATTTATTTGCTAAGTAATGCAAAGGTTCCAGCTTTGCAACACATGCTATCACTGGGAAAACTGCTCTCGCTTACTGATTTCCATTGATAATCAAAACACTTATGCAAGCATAATTTCTGCCACATACATCTGATGTGAACTACCAAGAAATCATAAGCTTGTTCTTCACTACCTCAGGCCCTTGAATAATTCACATATTATACATAGGAACCAGCTGGCCAAATGTCTGAAAAATCAATCAAAGTTCTGCATGGTTATGGATATACATGTGGACAGCTACAAAAATGAAAAGTTCAGAAATACTGGTTAAAATTCCATGGAAAAACAAAGGATTAGTAAGTAGATCCTTTGTTCCCTGCAGCAGTCCCCCCTTACACTGTACAGTAGATGATAAGAAAAATACACCACAACCTATCAAAATACCTTAAAATGTTATCAGTGATTGTTTTAAAGGAAAGCTATAAACTAGACTTCTAATTTTCCTGGGCTGAGACTTCACTGGCAAAATAGCCTAATTCTCCTAACTAGAATTTAGTCTGTACTAGGGACCTGACTTTTAGAGGTATTTAGGTGCCTGAAATTGTAGATTTAGATTAGGCATCCAAACATGTTTAAAAATCTGGCCCTTAACATTTATGCATACACTCCCCATAATAAGAAAATTAGGTCATTGCAACATTCAGTTCAGGCACACTCAACTTCCTTTGTTCATATTGTGGTTATCGTCATGTTATGGTTCTGTCCTAACCTGACAGATTATGATGAATAAATGATAATGACATTAATAGCTTACTACTGAAATATCCCTCTATTAAAACTTCAGGCCAAAATTACTTCTATTTTTTAACCTTAGGTATGTCAGAGATGGTAGGTAGGTTCTCCTCCTTTCAGACCTAGCTGACAAAAGATCACAGAGCTATGATGTCAGCTTAAAGGCTGACTGATGCATTAAGGAAAGACTCGTCACCAGAACTCAAAGATGCCGTTTGGCAGAGTGGATGATAATACCTTACGTTGCATTAAAAGCAAGCTTGCACTTTAGCATGTGGGGTTCCTGAGGGAGAACACCCACAGTGAAGCATTATCTCTGCCACATGAAAACCACAATAGAGCATCTAGAGACAGGGAGGACCAAATTCAGAAATGAAAAACAATGCAGTATTTGGTTGATGTTTAACAAGTAAGTTATGCTTGTAAGGGCCTGCTGCAATGCATATGTTAAGGAGGAAGCTGTGATCGTGACAGACTCCGTGTCTGAATCCAAGTGTGACTGCTACATCTGTTTACAGTGCATTTGGTTAGTCTCCCCCGTCATTGTTTTTGAAATACTGACAAAGAAATGTAGATCCTTTGGGCAAAGGAAACAGAGGTGCAAATTAGAATCACACCTCCCCGTCTCATTTTGGTCTTGATAAACAACAGAGTCTCGCTTGCCTACTTGTGGCAAGTAGCCACAGTTAACACTTGCATTAGAGATCAGTCACAACAAATTACAGTTAATTTTCATGCCTTACTATATGAGGCAGACTTCGGCATAAGAAGAAAAAGCAAGGGACCTCAGCTGTGCAATGAATTTGGATTAAACAGCATTGCCTTGAATAGGGTCCCTTCCCCCACGCCTATCACAAACAAGCCTAGTGTGAGGGGATGGATCTGTGAGAGTGGTGTTTTATTACATCTGACAGCTTATTGTAGACTTTGCTATGATTCAAGGAGAGAAGCTGCTGTTTGTAGAAATGGTACATGCAGTCACCAATAAATTGAACACAGGGCTTGCCAACTGGAACACCAAACCCCTCACATTTCAAAGTTGGTAATCACATTTGTTACACTTCATTCTTTATCGTTTATTAAAGGATTAATGGAATATTTCAGTCCCAGGAGACCACTCACCTCAGGGTCATCATGAAGCCCATTTTGGCCAGCACAGGAGACCTTCATCTTGAGACATCATAAGCTGTATGCTTACTGAAGCACAGACTTGAAGGCTGAACACTCAAGTCTAAATGCAACACTTGGTAACAATTATTTCAAAACCAAATCCAAAATGTGACCAGTCTTCGTCAGATGCGAGACGGCAGACAGACCAGAGTCATGCAAGAGCACTCAGTGCAATAGCACAGCTATTGGTTCCTGAAAGAAGAGACAAACTAGACATCTTCATGTTCTTAACCCATCTTATTATTTTTTAAATAACTTTATTTAGAGAGTTTTAGGAGCATAATAAAATGTTTTTATAAAATTTTGTTAAATACCAAATTTGTAGAGAGCTGATTTTATTTGCAGCAATGAGAAGGGAATTGCTCTATTAATATTCTCTTTCATATTGCAAATAGCAGAGATAATTAGAAATAAGCATTTCCAGTTGCTGTTTTTACATTTTAGATGCCTGGGTTGTTTGTATATATGTATTTTTAAACACTTAAAAAAAAATACTATTTGGCTTCTGAGGGAATTCTTTTGTTAAAAAAATTAAAAGAAAATATTTTAAAGTAATCAAATTTCTGCTGGGATCTTTATTACTCCAGCCAATTTGTCAACCAGTGGTTGGGGGTCCTGCAAAGTTTACTAAGAGGAAGGTGGAAAAGGGTTCCTTCCACCTTCCAAACTGCCCTCCCCCCAATATTTTTAGTTCTTTTCTTTTATGCAGTGAAGATATCAGCCAAAAAAAAATCTTCCAAGAGCGAGACTACCAAACCCAAAGCACAACTGACTGATTCCCAGATAGAGAAAGAATATCTCAGGACTGTACATTTTTACATTATCTCCTTATAAATTGAGATTTCCAACCCCACTGAAATTCTGCCAAAAGCACAAATACAACATGTCCTAGCCAAAAGCTCACAGACGTTAACATAAATCCATGTTAGCTGGTAAACCAACCCACAATTAACGTTACCCGCTAATATTCAGTGTCCCAGTTCTCACTTCCATTTGATGTTGTCAAATATTAACTGAAAGTTAACTGAATGTTTTTACTGACTGTTTCCATTTTGGTTGCCTAAAGTTGAGATCCTTTTTTTGTCCCTCCTCTTTTTTTTTTTTTTTTTCTTTCTTCAAATGATATTGCTTTCGCTGTTTCCAAGAACAAACTTAGAAAAAAATACATTGTTTATTTAAAGCAAAAAGCCCCACCAACTTACAAATATCTTACTGAAAATGGTTAGCATCTTTCTGCTTTGCAAAGAGAACAGAGCTGAAGAAACAGTGGGCTAGAGAAAGGATGGGGTGACAGGACAAGCACAGAAATGTCTCACCTCTCAAACATGCTGCCATATACAACGTGGAATGGATTCAAAAGTCCTGTTCGCACAGCCCTTTCATATCAGAACCTACCCACATTATCCATAGGCAAAATTCAGTGTGTGACCTTGAATCATCCTCAGAGCAGGCTCATCCTTCCCCTCAATTGGTTGGCTTACGGAGGATAAGTCTACTGCTGTTCTTTTAAGGAAGTTACATCATAAGAGGAGTTAAAGGAACATTTTAAAAATCAAGCAGTCATAAAATAGTAGAAAGTGCTAAAATTAATTCATGCTTATGTATCATGTAAAGACATAATAGTATACTTTTTTCTATGGAATCCCTCTTTCTTTCAGTGCTCAAAGTGACCTGCTCTGAAGATGACTCAAGCTTCTGCAGCAAAGAAGCTTGCTGGCTGCTGGACCTTTCATTTGTGAGAAAATTTTCTAGTGAATGAGGAAGGAGATTGCAAAAAAGACAATGGACTGTCTCATGGTAAAGGCACCGGAATGTTTTACTGGAAAACTGGATTCTATCCCTGCCTCTTCCAAAGCGATCTTGGCCATGCCATTAAACCAAAATGTTTTGGTGTAACTAGCTGTTCTTCATTTTCTTAGCATTTAATGTGAGGTATCTGAGGCCAGATTTGCATATGTGCTGAGTGCTTCCAAATGGAGCTGAGGTCAGTTTTGTCTTTGTGCATGTTAACTACTCTGAAAAAGCAGGTTCAACACGTTTCAAGTTTGGCATCCAAAACTACTGGGCACTTTATAATTTTGGCCTTAATCTCTCTGTTTCTGGCTTCCTGACTCTAACATGGAATAATATCATTGTCTGTTTAGCCATGGACATCATGAATAGAAAAATCATTACCTTGTGATGATGGTTGTATATTAGATGTTATGGCAACAACATTTGACACACCCAGTAAAAAGTTTCATAGTAGTTAGGGATCAGAAGGGACCTGAATAGATCATCTAGTCTAACCACCACCCCCCCTCCACTGGTTGGAGCACACGCTGGGATCACATGACCCCAGACAGGTGTTCATCCAACCTCTGGCATCTAGTACTACATCTAGTTAAATTGGCATCTGGATGATATGGTAGATATTTGATATGATTAGAATGAAACAACTACTGAATGAGGCAGCAGTGCTGTAAAGATAAGCATGTGATCCCATAACTACAGACAATGTATACAGATAAGAGATTGATTAAAATTTATTGGCAACTTTAATTTTGTCATCTCCTAATTAAGAGTGCAACTGTAATGTTCTTCACCTCACCCTGCCCCAGAATTATCCTTTTACCATTATGCAAGACATCATCAGTTCTGATCATATCCCACATTATCATCATAGGGATTATCACTAACAGCAACGTGATTACTCAAAGTTAGAAGGCAAATGGCAAGCTTCCCTCAAAGCAGATTGAGGATGTTCCCCTCCCCTTCCAAACCTGGAATAAATTGTGTTTATTCAAGTGGAAAATACTTCTGTAAAATTAGGTAGATTTGTTTTCATAAACAAAGAGGGAAGTCTTCATAGAAGGTATTCTAGGATAGGTTCACTCTCTGCTCTCCAAGTAATCCAGACGCCCTGCTGTCCATAAAAAGCATCAGTATGCTTTCTCACTGTTCTTCACCAAAAGATTCAAGATAATAAAAATGTAGAGGGGCTGAGAGTTACAAGGCTGAGAGAGTGTGTGTGTGGGGGGGGAGCAAATTACTCTCTGTATCTGTCAAGCGGAGAGAGAGAGGAGAAAAAAAAAAAAAAAAGCACGAGAAAGTGTCTAAGAGTAAAGGAGAAATTGAACTGGTAGTATCAATCCCGAATCCTGCCCCCAAAAAATATTTATTTTTGTTACTGGAAATAAGCGACATGCCCCCCTCCAACCCCCCAAGCACATCCTAGAAGTACTAGATAGGAGTCTGGAAAACAAATTCTATTAAATTTGCTAGAAATAAAAGCCTGAGGTGTACTTAGGCTGAGATGTCCCAATAAAGTGAAGCTTCAAATCAGATCTTTTCTGATAGTAGGTTCCCAAGAGAATAAAAAAGGCAAAAACCTGGGATCTGAAACTGTTCAGAGATCTGGACCAGTGTTCAAAAGCAAATATTCAGCTAGTTATCCTAAAAACAGCTCTATTAGATACTGTATTACTTACTACTTATTGCACACATTGCATTTATCTAAACCAGCATAATTAAATTCCAATGCTATTAGCAGAAGCTGGAAGTTGTAGCGTCAAATGTATACCTTTAAAACCATTTTAATCAAGTTACAAAGAATTTGAGCTGAAACTAGACCCTCCATACCAGAAGCATATATATTCTAGCAGCACAGATAAAAAAAAAAAAAAAAGATAGAGAGGTTGCTCATTTGCATTTATTCACTACAATTCACTCACTTCTTTAGTATGTGATTGTTAAGGCAGGAACTACAAGTTCTGGTTAAATGGATAGGTAGAGGTAGTTCAAGTTGCAGAACCACATCCAACTTCCCTCTCTCATTTACATTTAATATGTTTATTCAACAAGATGCTTATCTTTATAAAAGAGGCCAGAGTCAAAAGGCAAATCAATTTAACAAGATCACTAAATAATAAAAACACAATTATCATATAGTGGTTCAAGTGACCAGAAAGGGTCAGTATCTCATAAACCTGTTTTGAGCTTTGCATCATGGATTGTCACCAAGGTTCAGATTCTGAACCCATATAAATTGTACCATTTTAGAGCATAATATATTTATTTTGCATGTTATAAAAATTCTACCTGTGAATAAGTTGAATACCATACACTGCAATAGTTTTATTCTCAGGAAAATGTGAACTTCCACTTACATTTATTCAGTTTACACATTTCTTCCTTCCCCTCTGTGTGCGTGCGTGCAAGCATGTGAGCGTGTGTGCACATGCATGCATTTGCATACACACACCCCCCACACCAAAAAATGTACCATAAGAAACTAAGACACTAGCAATTATAGCCTGAGCAAACGCAGGTAGAATTCCTCTTCTCATACTAGGTTCCAAATGTTTCTTTAATGAATATAACCACTTGTTGAGATTGCAGGCCTTTTACATTACACATTACTATTAAATTTAATTTTAAATTTATTAAATTATGTGTGCACTCAAGAGACCCTGATCCCCCAAATGGTGTATGAGAACCCAATCCCCAGAGCGGTGTCTCATTCTATGCCGCATGAGCATGGCAGGAGACACAAATCATTGTATGTATATACATACATACATACGAGCTATTTATTAAACATTTAGCAGCGTTCAAACTTTCTGAATTTATGAATGATATATTTCATGATAGAAAGTGACAATAAAAAAAAACTAACAGACATTGCCATGCCTGTACTGACCTACCAGTGCAAGTATTCAGGAACTAGCTAGTAGACAAAAAGAAAACTAGGGTCTAGGGAAAGCAGGGGATACCTTTCCCCACCTTTTAACTCTTCCCAGGACTGGATGGAGGTGAGAAGTAGCTTCCCAAGACAGGGGAAGGCATAGGGAACATTTCCTCACAGCACAATTCTTCTTGGTGCCCAGAAGGAGTCAAGCAGTGGGTAAGTGTACAGGTATTCAATCTTCTGGGGAAAAAAAACCTCTCAGGAACAACTTCCACCTGGTTATAGATGGGTTAGAAATGTGTTATTTTTCTCCCAGAACAACCTTTTTTGTTCATAACTGTGCATATGCCTGTATGCTCATAATTCCCACTGGGAGGGCTAGGATTCTCCTGTTAGAAAACATAACACCTGTACATGGCTAGAGAGGAACAGGGAGTGGACCCCCTTCATGGCTTGTATACTTGTTGGGCCAACATAGTATAAGGACTAAAACTAACAGGAATTTAGCTCAAAGGAATCTTATATTGTCTCTGTCTTCCTTTCATTGACCTAGACACTTGTTTACTTCAGTACAAGACACAAGACTATACACAAGACTTATACACAAAAGCTAGCAGTAAGTATATTACACTCAGGCCCTTGACAGATGTTCATTTAAATGTGCCATGGGTTCTGATCACTGATCCCCAAAATCATGCCTTGTTCTATGCCATGTATGCATGATAGGAGGCACAATTTTGGGAGCAGGGAATCAGACCCCAACTGTGCCCCACTTACCAGTGCATGGGGTGCCAAGAATTGCACCAAGGTCTGGAACTGGGCCCAGTGCAGTCTCTGTAAGACTGACAATCAGCTGACTGTCAGCTGGGTGGAGCTCACATGGGGGTTAGTTCCAGACCCCAATTCAGTCGTTGGCAAGGCCACACGTTCAATTTAAGGCACCATACAAACCAGCCATAAAACTGTTTGTTCCACTTATAATGTAAAGTGGAACAATTTTATGGCTGGTTTGTCATTCTGTAGTAATTTAATTATGGTGTGCAAGCAGCACCCTTGTCATTTATGCCATGATTAACATGTTAAATCTCTTCCACACAATTCTGACAAAACTCTTCTTTCTTCAGCCAGTGGCATGGCATAGCATCAGAATGCTGCTGGTGCCAATTCACTTATTTTAAACATCATTTCCTCTCAGGGTTGAAGGTACTTTCTGATGCTATCCTCTCTACTGTCCCAGACCCTTCGGGGACTGTACAATATTAGTCACAAACTTAAAGAATTACTGCAACTTGTGACCATCCATCACCACAAAAATCAGTAATTTCCTTGGGACAAAACCACAAGCATCAAGGAAGAGGAAGCCATGGTCTCTTCCAAGGTCTCTTTGGGCAAGTTGTAGGGAGTGCCTGATAGGAATTTCTGGAGCCATTTTATCACACTGGCATAGTGCTCCAGCTGTACAAGATAAGGCTGCCTTAAAAAATAGGCCCCAAGAGGTATGAATGAATGATCTTGGTGAAAAAAGTCCTTTCCTAAGGAAGTTGGCTTGCTACTTTGACAGAGTCCATTTACGTTCAAAAGGCAGAACACAATTCTTTCCATCTCCAGCCCTTTCTGCCCCTGTGCTCTTATTTAAAAACCTAAACAAACAAAAAGCTTGCTAACTTTTTTTTTTTTTTTTTTTTTTTTAATTAAAGGCAGGCCTTGAAGCCTACATCCCAATTAATGTATTAGCATGCAGTTAGGTTTCTTGGGTTTCTTGGGTTTTTTTCTTGTTGTTTTGCTTCAGGGATCCCATTTGGACCTTTATTCCTACCCAAACTGAAATCAGAAAGGACAGATTTATGCTCAATATTTTTATTGCAGTTAAAAAAAAATAGTTGACTGAGCTCTTATAAGCTCTTTTGAAATTGAAAAGCATAAATGTAAAGGTTACTTAAAAAGTAAGTAAGATTTCTAATTATATTAAAAGTGTTTGAAGTAAAGTGATCACTGATTAATCCACTTACAGGAAAAAGGCTATTGATAAGTGACAATGATCAAGCATTTTCATCACTGACTTTTTATACTGCACTAGCATCTACTGGACCAATCACTGGGTTTCACCTATAGTAAGACCTGAAATCTAGATTTAAAAACACACACATTTTGACTGACAAGTGGAAAATTATTCTTGATAAAACTTCAGTTCTGAGCTGCAAAATTCTCTTAAAAAAAACCAAAAAAACAAACAAACCTCTGCAAAATCTTCTGTAAGTATGATAGCAAACTTCTCAAAGTCCCCTTCACAGGAAAAGTAAACTTTCTACCACCAAGTGTTTCTCGTTCATTTGTTTTTTGTGACAAGTATCCACTCATTAGTCCACGTGCAGCTTTATTCCCAGACAGACACCAGGGACCTAGCTTGAAAATTTCCCTACTGAGAGCTCCCTTTGCTGTTAGTTTAACCCTCCAAGTAAAAGTTCCTTCATAAATCTTAAATACAGTTGAATACTTAATTATTCAAAAAAATTCTACAAATGGATTTATGCATTTGTTTAAAAACTGGAATAAAATGTTTTGCTGATTGAGCAACCCCTTTGTAGAAAGGTTAATTTAACTTGGGTTGGGGGCAGGGATGGAAGTCTTCCTCTTTGGTCTGTTCCATTCACCAAATGGCTTTAAGTAGCAATGCTCTCTAGCCTGTATAAATGAGACAATGTGACAGTATTTAGCCCAGGCCTGCCAAAGGCAATGTCTGTGGATATGGACATATCAAGTTTAATTCCTTGTAATAGCATATATAGAACTTCCACAGTGATGCTTAACCCAAATGTTGCAGCAGCAGCTCTCCTCTTTGCCCAGGAGGTAGTCATGAACCTTGCAGAGTAGACTAACAGAAATGGAACAAGTGAAACATCTGAAGATCTGACAGAGTTTGTCACTGAACAGATTATTTCCATGACAGGGAAGGGCCATTAGGCAAACATTAGAACCAAGACACCCTGGCCAAGAAAGCAGATTGCAACACTGTCTGCTGTGATCCTCAAGTTTATAATTAGGTTAACATCAGAAATAGACTTTCAGACTTCAAGAGTTTTCCAAGTCAATTTCCTTACTGTCATTTGTGAACTAGATTAGAAGAAAAACAAAACAAAACCAAGAGGCAGAAATACAGCAGATGCAAATTCTAAGACCTTGGACTAACTAGTACAGATTATTATTAGATGTTACATTTATGTTAACACACCATAAATTACAACATGGCATGCACTGGACAAATTTATGGTTAAACATATTATAGAATATCTTTGTGGCTGGTTTGTATGGTGCTGGGTGTGGCATGTGCTGCACAGTAGACAGAGGTTGCCCCAACACATGCCAACATTAAGCTGATTGTCAGAACTAGTCCCAGACAGTCCTGTTTTTCCACCTGAACCCAGTGCTGTCCAGGGCCAGTGTCAACATTCTACTTACTGTTGGCAGCAGCACCAGGACTTTGTCCCAGGATTGGGGGCAGCTCAGAGTCCCCAACGGGAACCCTGGGCTGCTCATGCCCAAGGCTAAAGTTCAGCCAGCTGCGAGGAAGGAGCTCTCCTCAACTGACTTGACTCATCTTAGAGAAATGAGAAAAGCTCTTAGCCAGACTGTGGAATGCTGTCTAAATCATAACACCCAAAAACATAAAAACCTAACTCAGGTCAGTAATTTGTATTTTTGCATATGGCAAAATTATCAGTCAGTCTGTGAGACTATTTAACACGCTCTCCAGCTGTTCAACAGAAAATTAAAACCATGCAAAATAGCAAAAAGATAAAGAAACTATCACTGAGCAAGCAGCTTTGTGCCTTGCAATGAATCATCTGAGAGCAGGAGGAGAGGAGGTTATTCTCCGAATGAAGCCAAACAGAGAAGTCATTTCAGCACACAGCTGTGACATGCATTCTGCTTCAATGCCCGTCAACAAGGTCTGCGCACACCTATTGAAAGGATGCCCGGCCAACGACCATATCGTAAAGCTTGTTTCATTTCATTTCACGTGAACCCATTGATTGCCAAGAGCACTCCCTGATGTAGACTACTCCAAAGAATCACCTGTTTAAACAATCCAAATAGAACATAAATGCACACAAGGCCTTTTATGATCTCTGTTGGAGTTTATAGTATCTAACAGCTGCAACTGACTGTTCTAGCTAATTGCTCCCAGCGACAAAAAGAATAAACAATCACTGCAGGAAGAAGACTTTTTGCCAGTGAAATATTAATGCATTTTAGAACAGCCACAGTTTACCTCAAGTCTTGGTTAAAAAGTTGTGATAAAAGGTAAAATGTCTGCATCTCAAGATAAATTCCATTTGTACGGTACATTTTTTGTTCTTATCCTAGGGTCTTTTTACTGGTGCCTATAACAAATCTTTGACAGAAAACATCAAAGATTTCATGGAAGGAGGCAGCATTGCAGCTCCCTTCATAGTATCAGTAAAATGAACTTTTTGAAGAGGAGAGTGGTGCCACATTTTCTAAAAACAGTCAGCACTGGAATCACTGGATTTCTCCTAGAAGTTCATTTCAGTTAGAATCCCATGGATAACATTTTATTATGGAATCTCAAGACCTTTGTCCTAGGTCACCACAGAGAAGTACAATCATGCTGGCTCTTAGATTGAAGTTTGGTCTTCAATGTTCCTGGACAAGCACAGTTAGTTACTTTGAAGATCAGCAGTCAGGCTAGTGACAGTATTCCAAGTAAGCACAGGCATCGAAGCCAAAGTCATGGCAGCAGATACATCTCATACCAACTGGAACCAATACACTGTCTTTGTTTTCAGCTTCAAATAGCCTGGATTACAGTAATCCAGTTTAGGATTAACTAAATGGGTTACTGTGGTCAGATCCTCACCTAGGCTAGGGACAGACATTCAAAAAGCTTGAGCATGAATTGATTCAATCTTTGCACATTAGTCTAACCTGGCTAGGCTAAATCACTTTTTAACTGCACAGACATCCCAGATATGCAAGCACATGCCTACAGTGGCTCAGGCTAGAAACTGTGGGGTGCTAGTGCAGCCCTCCCTTCCCTTCCACAGTACTAAACTAGGGGGGGGGAGGGGGGAGGGCTGACCAGGGCCCAGCAAGGAATTGATAACAGTGTTTATCACCCCTAATTCAGTGTTCATCACCCCATTAAGAAAACAGAGGAACAATACCAGCTACTTACCGATTCTACCTGTTGACTCAGCACAGACTGTAGCCAGCATGTGGTCTGCTAGGTAATACACAGTCACCTCTCATCAAGGCAGAGGAAAGGGGGAAATTAGCCTGCAGTCTGTGCCAGAGCTCCAGCCTTCAACTTACAAGCAGAAGGGAGGGGACAGCCCTCCTGTGGGACAGAGAGCCCTGCCCAGCCCAGAGAGCATGTCAGGATGCTAGGGGAGTCTGGTTTATCTTAAACCAGCAAGGGTCTGGGACAGACACTGCATAAAAAGGTTTGACCCAAATCAGTTAAGTTTGATACTACATTCAGCCAGGTTCATTTCAAACCAGTTTCAGCCATTTTCAAACTGGTTTATGTGCACTGAACATCTGTTCTGTTACAGGTTTAAACCAGTTTCTGACCACTTAAACCAGTTTGTGTGTAATGTCTGTCCCTAGCCCTAGGGAGAATGGCGAGTTTTCTAGTAAGTTGAAGACTAATGGCAGCATTTTCAAGTTTTCCTGTCGCCTGATCATCCAACAAGGAAGGCCGTAAGACTTAATTTCAATGGATGAATAAGCCTGCCTTCAGTGGCAGGGAGAAAAACCTCTGCTAGTTTTTCAAAATGCTCTCTTCTTCTGACTGGCATTACTCAGATATCTAAAGCTTGGGTTCAGGTCGAGTCAGCTGATTTTTTTTTCCAAGAACTAATTTCTTGTAGGCATTCTGACAATTGTGTCATGACTGTAGATTGCACCAGTGGAGAATGAGATGGATCTGCATGTCACTTGTCATTGCTTGCAGCCAAGCCCAGGGTACTTTGTGGGCTCTTTTACAGTAGTCTAGCGTCAGTACTAAAGAAAAGTGACCATATCTGTGGAAACATACAGATAAGGGTCTCAAGAGAAAGGAGGAGTATTCTGGTGGACAAGAATGATTAGAATAACTAATATCAGGTCATCTATGCCTGCTATCATGGAGAAGAAAAATATGACTGAGGAGGGGATTTGATCAAGTCTCCAGATATTTGAAGGGCAATTGCGGAGAGGATGGAGATGGGCTTTTCTCTCTTGCTAGGAGCAATGGACGGGACTAGGAGCAATGGCCTCAATGTGCAGCAGGGGAAATTTAGCCTGGAGATTAGGAGGAATATTCTGACTCTGAGGGTGGTCAAGCTACCTAGAAAAACTGTGCAATCTCCATCCTTGGAAGTTTTCAAGAAGCTTGGCTAGGATGGTTTCATCAGAGATGATCCTGCCTTAAGCAGGGGGCTGGAATAGATCTTGCGAGGTCACTTCCAGCCCCACTTTCCCATGATCCTATAGGCAATTCAGGACTACTTTATAGTACTTTACATAAAAGATTTTTTAAGAAATCCATAGGTATTGTTATGAAGATATTGCCTACACAGATATACTACCATAGTCATCTCTGTGATGTGCCCTGGTCCTGAATGTGATCTATAATGCATACTGATGTGATGCTGTGAATCTTAGTGGTTTTTCTTCTTAAGTTTGCCTAGGATCCAGATGTCAGAAACAAGAGACAGACACTGGAGAGATCTTCAGGATACAGCTTCTTAAGAACTACTTGCAGAGTTACATCTTTCTAGGTGTTTTGCAGCTATATTCAAAGGTGGAATTGACTATTTAATTAGTACTATGCATAGTTTGCATGGCTTTTATTAGCCTAGAGCAGTAAGGATATGTTTCACAAACTGGATGTTTCTTATTTTCAGGACATCTTGAGGTTTGGTATGCATGATGGAACCAATCTTAAGGTGGTGGTTAGAATAATACAATCAACCTGGATAGAATTCTCCCTCAGTTAATCTGTACATTCATGCACTTTGACAAGATCAATAACAATTCACAGTAATCAAAGAACAATGACAATTCACAAGAATCAGTGTTTAGGTACAACATGGATTTTCCTGCTTTTCCCAAATGTAAGAAGTTAAAGATAAGATTCATAGGCAATCTCTTCATATCATTTAAGGGTCCCATCTAAAGCTCCTCAGCAGACTGGAGATTTGCCGGTGGTTCTCTAAAGAGAATGGTTTTTCATGACTGGGCAACCATCATTACTGAAAAAAAAATTGAAATGCTGGGGTGGGGAGCTGGGCCCATTACGTCATCAAGAATTTTGATAAAGACTCAGTGTTCTACTTCCATTTTCTACACTGGTTATAAAAATCAAGCTGACCAGCCCAAGACATTATCAAGTCGAGGAACACTTTGGGGTAAAATGTTAACATTGTCTAATGATGTCAGGCTATAAAAATCTGATGCCCATATTAGAAGACTCCCTGAGATGGGACCATTTCTTGTGTCAGAAGTGCTCAAGTCCTCATTTTGACATGAAAGGATAAGGAGGTCCTAGCCTGGATCAAGAGTCTCTGGGTCTTTTAAGCAACTTTAAGAACCTACGAGTAAACAAAGACACAAAGCAAAAAAAGCCCACACTTTTTTTCAAGGTTCTTTCTTTAGCCAAAAAATATTTTTATTGTCAGCCTCAAAACCTTGATTTTTCTACTTCATCTTGAAGAAAGGAAAAGGAAGTAAAAGCTAAGGAGACTGGCTCTATAAATTCTACTAAAAGCCTCTGTATAAGAAAATGCAAGTTTTAATTTGTCCCAAGTAGTGCCAACCAATTTAAGAAATATCTCTTTTGTCACAGTGGGAAGCCTGGTCTGAAACCTTGCTTTCTGCTACAGGAGACCTAATTCTAGGAAAAAAACTTTAGTAAAAAGGAAAACAAAAGGCTGTGACAAGTGCATTTGGCAGGGCTGAGCTGTGCCCTAAAGGACTTTAAAAACTCACAAGAATGTTGAGAGCAGATGTTTGGGCATGACCTTACCCCAGACATCCCTAAAGGCTATTTCAAGGTACTTGTTAACAATTTCTGCCTTATCAGCAGATGCTTGAACACCATTGTCTCTCAAAATTGTGTTTGTATTTGAATCCAGAACCACATTTCTTTGAGTCAGAAAAAACTGAAAGGAACTAAAGATAATTTGGTGCTAACACAGGAAGGACAAGGCAAAAACAAGCATCTTGGTAATTTTTTGTTTAGTACTTAATCCATCTGAGAGTAAAGATGAGACAGGTAAATGGGCAGAAATGTTTCAGTTAGTGTCATGCATGCCATTGTATCACATCAGAAACAAACTTCAAGTCCCTTAAATGAGTTTTCATCTTCCATTCCATGAATCCTTTAGAGAGCCTACCTACTAAGTTAACTGTAATCATAATTTTTAATGCCCAATGAGAATGATCCTGACAGGAAAAAGAATGGGGCAAAATGTCTCATCAGGATGACAGGGCTTTGCACAGGGAAGCTTTGAATTGCTGCTCCATGTCTTGAGGATACAATGAAACACTTTGGGGAGCCTTGCATATCTTCATTGAAGGAAGAGCTGCCCTAAATTGCCCACTTCTGAGTGCTTCTTCCTACCATTGTAGGAAGTTTCACTACCATCTGATAACTGAAATACACACTCCCTGTATCTGTAGGGCCTACTATCTCCATACACACCTATAACACATTTAAAATTTCCTTATGATGCCCAAGGAAGCAAAAAAGTTCCAATGCTTTCTCTACAACGTTTTAAACATGTTTTCCAGTGCTGGTATAAAAGCAAGAGACAGACCAAGTAGCATGGAAAGAAAGATCTTGTTTAACAGTATTCTTCCATCCATCCAGCTTAGATATTATCAAAAATTGTTTGGTATAAATTCCATCAAGTTGTACTGATTTAGGTTCCATTCCTAACAAAACCATGTTGAAAGTTGCAGGTGACCTAGATGACCTTGTCAAGCATTTGCACAATGGGGTAGTGTTTTCCTAGGCTTCCATACCCACACTTTGTTGTTGTTTTTTTTTTTTAAAGCAAACAACCACCCAAAAACCACCTCTCCCAGAGAGTATCACACGAAATACATGATAGAAGGAGTTCCTTTTCTAGCCCTCCGCAGAGGGAAGGGGTACAGAAGGATTAAGAAGTTTGTAGATAGTAAAAAGACAGAAGGCATATGCTAGGGAAGAAGCAAAGGGAAAATCAGGAAGAAAACCAGAGGGAGGGAACAGTCTTGTCAAAAGGAAGGAGAAAGACAAGTGGCAGGAGACAGTGAGGTTTAGTGGCAGTGACACTGAAAAACAGCACAGGAAAAGACATCCACCATAATTTGACAGGAAAAAAAAAGGTGGAGTGAAAAGTAAGAAGATATAACAAGTGAAATACAGCAAGTTACATTTTCAAAGATATTAAAATGATTGCAAATACGATACAGTTAAACATAGTACAACTGGGTAATAGCTAATGGCATGTGCTTCCAGAATGTGTATCAAGACAAATGGCAGGTATTTTCAAGATATTTCCCTGGGAAAAATACCACCACACACCCTCAAGAATTTTACATCCTGTCTGGTCCTCAACAATTAACATCTTCTGGTCTGCTCAAAAGAACAAATGAGGTGGTACCTGCCAACATGAGCTAACATAACAGCTGCTTGGGCCTCCCAGCTGGCACCCTTGTCAGCTTCAGACTAAGATTTTAACAGATCTAGGCTGAATCCAACGTCATCCTTAGAGGTGAAGAAAAGAGACAATATAACAAACTAACAGGGCACTGAATTGAGAGTTTGATGACATTGGTTATATTCCCAGGTCTGCCAACAATTTGTTGCAACCCCTGCAAGTCACTTCAACCCTCCTTACCTTGTCACTTAGTTTAATACCTCTAAAATAAAAGCTGTCTTTACAGTACCTAGCACATAACAGAACAAATATTGTTTGGGTCCATTAGATATTAGCATAATTCACAGGAATGTGTCCTGGCACAACTGGTTCAAACACCATCTGCCACTCACCCAGGGCTGTTTGTATCACTGGATCTGGCTGATGCCATTCCCAGGGCTTCAGGAGCCCAATCCTATGGAACAGGTCCAGATGCCTGGCTCTGACCCAGGGATAGCCCCAGAGTTCCCTTTCTCTGCAGTGTGAAATATGGTCCAGGGGCAGCTGGAGTGTGCAAGCAGCCTTGGGCTGTGAAGGTCAGGCTAAAGCAAACAGATGTCCCCTGCGATAAAGGCACAACAAACTTATCAAGAATTATTGCACGAACATTTTTGGACAGTTGGGAAAGGAAAGGACATTAGTTTGCTCATGTTTTGTGCCATCATTAATTTTTTCCTGGTGTGACAGCGGTTGCATCTGTTTGTAGCCTATGTTCAGCAGAGAACACACTTCCAACTCAGAGAAATATCAACCTAACACTTTCTACACAAAGCAGAAAAAGTATTTTAAGCCGTTACTACCATCTATGTCTTTTCTTCATCATCTATTCCTACAGGAGAATTAACAAATCATAAAATAATAATTTTGGCATGACCAACATTTTCTGCATTGGAACCAAGTTTGTGAAAGCAAATACAGATGATGCTACAGCTCTCTGCACTGAATATGCAACACTTCAGTTTGAGAAAGTATCTGATCCAACCAGAACGTCTCTAGAGTCATAACTTTCCAGACAGAAAATGCAAGCTGTCAAACACAAGAGACAGGCAGCCTGAAGTGAAGGGTATAAATGAACTGTTTTGGATCCATCAGAATAGTGCCAACATTAATCAAGGACAAAAAAAAACAGCCTGCCACCTGCCTTTTGCTGGTCATACTTTGCAGTATGTTGCAAGAATGGAAATCAGTAAAAGAAGAAGTACTAAAGCAGCGGTACTCAACCTTTTTGCCTTGAAGGCTGGATGGGCAGTGCATGGTCTGTCCACGGGCTGGATCTGGCCATTGGTCCCGATCTGGAGCCTGGGGCAGGTGCAGCTGGCCCCATCGTGAGGCTGGCTGCAAGTGGACATGGTAAGAATTTTCAGGTCACAAAAATTCATGAAGAGACCAGTTAGATTTAAGAGTCATGCTTTTCTTTTAAGACACATGCCAATCTTTTACTAGGTAAAATAGAAACAAGCACGTTCTAAATAATTCTCCTTGCACATTGAAAGTTAAGAAGTCTTGCATATTTAAAATTATTAAAAGTACGATGCTGCCTAAAAAAAGGCACACAAACTTGTTTATATGTTAGCCTGTGGAAAAGATAAAATCCATATGAATTACAGAGCTCAAAAAGGCATCTTGTTAACCTTTTATAGCAAGTGGTGCTCAAACTTTTGGCCCCCTGTGCCTGGATAGGGCCCTGAGCTAGCCTGGCCCTGCAAGCCCAATCTAACGTGCAGGGCCTTGCTATCTGGCCCACTCAGAAATTTGGCATCAGGGGAGCAGCAACTAACACGGCCATTGTTCCAATACTGCCAGATTTTTGGACCACATTTTGGACATTGTGGGCTGGATAACATTGCTCCATGGGCTGGCCAGGGGTTGAGCACCACTATGCTATAATAGTATCCAGTAATGAAGGAGTGGTCAGGGGTGGGGTGCACCAGACAGTACAAGAAAAAATTATTTTCTCTCTCTCTCAGAGTAGTAGGACTCTTGGAAATAAGTCACACCAACATAGTAGTGGTAATACTTACCAGGAAACAAAGTAACAAGACACAAAATCTGATAGCATGACATCACATCATAAAACTTTTGAATATGAAAACAGTTATTTAGACCACCTTAAAGTCGCCAACAATTGACATCTATCTGTTTGCTGGATTTTGGATAGCTTTAACTCCAGTTATTGTTATCACTATGCACAATAACAGTTCTTCGATCTGAAAGCAGAAATATTTTAACACCATATCCACATAGTTTTCATCACATCAAACCTTAGGTATGTGACACTTGAATACCTACTGCCATTGATTTCAGTCGTTTCTAGAGTAGACACCAGGGCCAGTTAATCAGTTTTCATCTGTTCTTAGTAGAGGACTCCTTTAAGGTGTTAGCACTATAGATCTGTTGTCTATATATACTCCCCCTTCCATCCCCACAATGCAATAGAAAACCAGTATTTTAACTATGAATCCTTCTTGTGCTAGCAGCAGCCGTGAAATATCCCAGTGGTAATAAGAGGTCTTCTGCATCATTCAAACAGCTTGAAATAAAAGTGTGGTTACATTTTAAAATGAAAGTTTAAAAATGAAGATGGTGTTTAAAAATAAAAAAGACAAATCAAGCTCTGCTCCACTTCAGCAGGGTGTGCATATTTGCAAGTTCCAGGTGCTACATTATAAAGATTTTTTGGAGCTCTTGGACCAGCTACAAAAAGGTGCCAATGTATAAACAAGGCAAGGAAATCAATTCAAACTGGAAGTAGAATTGTGTTAGCCATGAAAAAGCTGGGAACTCAGTTATGGCAAACTGATTACTGCAGAAATGGAGATCCTTGCTTGATGCCTAGCATGAGAAGAGCTGCATCCATTTTATTGTTAAATGCCATACGTAGTTATTGCTTTAAAAATGAATGCCAAAAGGAGGTGACACGTGGTTCATGTTCTGACTATTTCTAGAAACAGAAAAGCTACTAAAACCAACAATGCATATTATATAAGCAACCCAAAGATAAAACACAGCTTAAAGACTTGGAACTAATCCCTCAATGCACTGAAAAACAAGAGATCACCTTTCAACCCTAGATCACGCTGATTTGAACCTCACCTAGGATGCCATTTGACAAAGTTAACATACAGTGGCATTTTCATAGGCCAGTTCCTAATTAGCTGGAGCCCACATAACTAAAAGCACCATCCTAGCTGACAGTCTGAAAAGAAACTATCGCTGGAAGGGTTTATCTCCCAGTCAAGAGTTCTGGAACAGTAATGGGAATTTTGCCTTCTGTTGCTGTCTTCATTGTATACATCTTCTGGATAAACTTGTAAATATCCATTTCCTATACTGTTAATCCAGATGTTCTGTAAAGATATTCTGTTTTGCAAGTTTCCAAATGCTCTCCTGGTTCTGACATTTTGATTTTTATATTCCAGCCTACATGAGGCTGTGTCAGACTTTCAATCAGGAGTGTGATTTACCAGTTGTCTGCCACAATTAGTTTCACATAAGACTGCTAGATATTTATGGAAACCTTTTAGGCACTACATAAAAAGACTCACACTCCAAAAAAAGTTGCCTGTAAAGAAATTTTTGCACTTCTTTTTTTCCCATCTTTTTCTTTGGAATTTGGTAAGCAACAATTACAAAACGATCTATATTTAAGGTAGTGGCCAATTTAGGTCACATTCCATTACAAATGCCACTGGAAAGAAATACATTACTGTAAACCACTGCATCTCTCTTTACTGGAGGATAGGGGTGTGAGGAAAGGAAAGGTAGCACGCTACCCTACCTTCTCACTGAGGAGAGTATTACTCTACATAACTCTACTCCATAACAACTGCACTTTTATCTGGCACTTACACCTATGTCCAATGGAAACCTTGATTATGTGTCTACCTGTACATAATCCCCTGAAATACAAAAACATCATCTTCAAAGCTAGGCCTTCCTGTAAATACATTAGTTGAACCCAAGCAAAAAAAGATCATTTAAAAAAATGGTTGAAGAGGAATAATAATATAATATACAGGATTATTGAAATTATCTTCCTAAGAGAACACGCAGCTTGAACCACAAGTTTCCTTCCCCCTAGCGTGATTATTTCTTCCTGCTGGGACCTCAGTCAAACAGTACTAGCTTTATGACTTCTACCACAGGGAGAGGGAGCAAAAAAATCTGTCAGATGCCAAGCACAGTTGCTCTTGCATCCTCTTTTCAGACATCCTGGCACCAAGGAATATGTTTATTACAGGAAGAGATTGTGTACATTTTAGATACAGGAAAAAAATATATCATTTGGCCAATGTTGTAGTCATGAATTAATATTGGTAGACATCACGTAGTAGCATCTATCAAGATTGTGGATACCTCCTCTGCACTCCAGTAAACCTAACTGGAACACAGAATGCTGAGCAGAAGAAACATAAGATTCTCTCTTCAAACTCCTGATGAGAAAAAGTGGAAATATAAGGTGGAAGGAAACAAGCTGGAACAAAAACTTAAATGACAGGGATTTTTCAATGAATGAGAACAAACAGAACTAGGGAGATTAGAAAACAGCACCTAATATGGATTTTAAACCGTGTCTCCAATGCAAACAACAATAAAAACCTGTGGCTGAATTAAACATTTAATAATACTATTTTTTTTGGATACAGGGGAAACTGAGATTAATACTAAAAACAAACATTAACTCCTCTAAGTCATAAAAAGTCTGTTTTATTTTTCAGGGTTACACTAATCAAACATGTGGGCTTTCTTTGACCTAACATATGTAAATCAATGCCACTAAAAAGGAAAGCATTTGATTTGTACAAAGAGGACTGAATTCTGCTCTCATTTGCACAAGTGTAGGCTGAGAGTGACTCCAATTTCACCCTGATCTAACTGAGAGCAAGATTTGGCTCTGCTATTTTTGCCCACTTATTGTTTTTTAAATAGAGTTCCCAAATTAAAAACTACAACCTGCCATCTTAATAGCTCTGAGGGAAGCCTTTCAGTCAATAAGAAAGCAAACATTAAAAGCAGAGGAGAAGACATTAAAAGACCTGCTCAGGACATTGTTTTCCCTTCAACTTTTGTTTATTGATGTACTGAACATGAAAAAGTACAAAGGATCCAAACACAAAAAAAAACATGTACAGCCTCTTAAATACTCAACAGAATATATTTTCTATTCCAACAGATGTGAATTAAGTCATACTGTACAACTTCAAATAAATACCAGCCTTACATTTTATTAAGTGCTCTGATAAACACTGTAAAGTGAAGCCCAATTTACATGCCTTCTCATCAATGCCTTTGTTTGCTAAAGTAGTATAGGAAAGAAGCATGTAGCTACTGTTTTCCCCACATTGGAAAAGTTTTTTTCCTAATAACTATATACAATCTTTAATGCACAGGATTAGCTTTGACAATCTAAACGCACCTAAGAATGAGAAAGTGCTCAGGAAGCCAATTGATTTTTGAATAGCATTGAGTGGGTCAGCATGAAAACTCGCTTATTCACTTTAGCACGCGCTTCACAGTATATGTACTGTACTATACTGAAAAATTTATAACTACAGTTTAAAAGAATAAGAACCAAAAGCAACTGCAAAGATAATGTACAACTATGTTATGCATAGCACATTGCTTTTTCTAAGGGGAAGCATATGAGCATCTCAGTTTATACAAAAAGCAGGACGTAACTATATAGTTGTCAGTGCATCCTGGTGGGGGCATTATAGCCCTCGGCTTTTTTAAAAATTTATTATAAGCTAGATGCTAATCAGAAAATATTTTGTATTTTTTCTTAAATTTCTTCAATACATGGTAAAGACTTTTATTATTTCCCCAAATAGTGATTTAAGCATCATACAAAGTTAAATTTCAATAGCATACAGGTATTTATGATTTTTGTATGAAAAATGTAAGGAAATTTGTTCAAAACCTATGGTTATACTCATTTTTACCACAAACATATTTATAAACAAAAATGTAGCATCACCATAAACAGCTGAAGCTAGACTATCTACAGACAAAATTAGCAACAAATCTGATGCACTGTAAATTCAAGTCCTCAGGACAACAAAAATGAATAAGCAGACCTCAAGTAACAATGTTAATGCCATTTACAAAGAAAAGAACTCATACAAAAACATTCAAAAATCTGAACATCACTTGGCATGTAAGTAAAAAATAAAACAAAACAAAATCAGCTGAAAGGTTCATAAACGCAAGGTCTTATTTACATTACACAAAGCTCAGGTGTTAGCCTAACGTAACTTTCAAAATGCCTTCAAATATATCCAACTCAGACCGCTTTTGCTGATTTGCTGCAGTGCAAACCATGTGCAACGTCTTTTCTTAAGACAAAACAATTCTTCAAACAATACTGCAAGTACATCACTAAACACCATGAGCTCTATCTGAAGGGAATTCTTTAGGAAGAACAGATTTTTCCCCCATCTCTCAGTAATTTAAATTTCTTGCCTGCTCTTATATACTTTTTTAGTTTTCATTTGTTTCAAAATCACAAGTTAATGTGAGCCACCTATCACATAATAACCAGGATGATCAGAGACTACACTGATGATTACAAAAGTGAAATCAACAGTGCTTCTCATTGATTCTACTTCTTAATACAAAGGTCTCAAAAGGATTTCTACATCATAAATCTTTCTAAATTTCCCCCAACCACTGCAAATTTCCTGGTAAGTTTTAAAAGCTCACTAGGTGTCATATGAAGAGATTTCTCAAAGTATTCAAGTCAAAATATTTGTTCCAGGACCAGTAAAAAGTTTCTCCAAATTTTTCTTTTTTTATAAAAATAGATGCTTTTTTAAACCCACATCAAAGAGGCTCTTATCTCTTTGGCAAGGTACTGCTTTACGAAAAGTTCTCCAGTATTCTTACAATAAGCTTTTATAATGTAACCCCCCTTCCCAACCCAAATCATAATTACAAAATAAATACTGTTTATAACTTTATAAATAAAAATGTAAACTTCAAAATATTTTTCTTGAACAGACAAAAACCAGCAATGCATTAACTGTAAATTAAACACAAAGCTAATCAGAAAAAACACAACATAAAAACAAACAACTTAAAGATTATAACACAAAGCCTCAATATTTACTCACAGGTTCAAGGCAGTCATGTAAAAAGAAAAGAAACTTCTTCCCTTAGCTGAAACATTTTAAAAGGTCCACCTTCTTCAAAGAAGGCAATAGAATGCATTGTGACAGGTAAAAACCCTGTATCTCTTGTCCATATTCAAACATAAAAGATATTTAAGAAGTTTTAATTCAAATACTAGCAATAAAAAAATCTCACATATTCTTAGGATGCTAAGTAGTCATTTTATCCCCATCTCAACACTGACTTACAAAGACATTTACTAATGTATAAAGTTTCTCTTAACTTGCCTTTGTTGTATAGTTTTCATATATAAATGGATTGAGGATAATTCATTAGGCTTTGTGCGTTTTGTTTGTTTTAAAGGAGACCTGCAGTACTCTGTCCCCAAGGCGGTATCCATTCAGGCTGGCTATTGCCATGGCTGCCTCATCATAGTTTGTCATAGTCACAAATCCGAAACCTTTGCACTTGTTTGTGTTAAAGTCACGGATGACCTTCACATTGGTTACTGCTCCAAAGGGTCCAAACATTTGCCACAGAATGCTCTCATCTGCATCAGGTGCCAAATTGTACACAAAAATGCACCATCCTGTTCCTGCATGTCCAGGGATATTAATTCCAGCCAAACTGGTCATTCCATCAATGGTCATTGGAGAAAATCTACTAAACAATGTGGGAAACAAACAAAAACAGAACGAAAACATCAAGAATAAAAAAGGGGTGACTCGCAGCTATTTCTGCCAAATCATTAATAAAAACAATATAGGCTGCTAATGGTTTGCATGAACAGTCAGCCAGTTTAAGAGGATGTACTGTAAATTGCTTCAAAGCATACAGCTTCATACACAATACTGAATGGCATTACAGGTAAAGAAGTGTTATACCTGGCTAGATGAAATCAAGAACACGCATAAAAAGAAAAATACATGCTATAGCAATTGATGATGATTAAACAAACAGGCCAAGAGGAATTCCATGGAACGGATACAAGAGGATCTCCCTTTAGCAAATGATGCATCAAAATGAACAGTTTCAGTTGAATGTGTCTCAACA
Organism: Alligator sinensis; assembly: GCF_000455745.1. Lineage (NCBI taxonomy): Eukaryota > Metazoa > Chordata > Crocodylia > Alligatoridae > Alligator > Alligator sinensis. The sequence goes on from NW_005842880.1 coordinate 125,868, forward strand.
TGCAAGAATCCAACATAAGCCTTATGGGAAAAAAAAAAATAAAGTGACAACCATACGTTCTCTAAAGAACTAGTTTGTTGGAAAGTTATTATGAACCTAATGATTCTTCATTACCTCTTTACTCCATAAGCCATATTGAGCAGATTGTCCAACCTGCAAAACATTTAGCAAAGTGTTCAGTCTTCAGACGTTTTTTCCTATTTTGCGTTCTTTTTTTTTTCCTTTTTTTTTCTTAACTAAGCACACTATTGTCAGTTTGTATTTGAAAGATGCAAAGGCTGAAAAAAAAAAAAAACTACAGCTAAAAACTGTGACAACTTGCCATACCCGATATGGTTATTGTAAGAATGGCATCTGTTCACATACAAACACTTGGGTGTTTTAGTTTTGTATGGAAACTTCTTTTTTTTTTAAATCACCAAATCAGGGCAAGGTGGCATGATACGGTCAGTGCATGAAGCTATAGTCACTAGTGGCTACAACATTAAAATTCTCCAAAGAGAAGAAACCTTTGGGGCCAATATACCTCACTGAGATACTTAATATGTAAATAGGGCATGTAGGCCCTAAGTTTTGTTTTAGGGACATGTTTTATATTTTTCAACTCAGTTCGTTGTTCTTCACATATGGAAAATTAAACAATGTGCAATGTACTGAGGTATAAAGGAAGGCTCACTATTATAGATTTACATATTCCCCCTTTCAGACCAAGAACTTGTTAAAGGTTGTACAAGTTTTTCTTGCTCATCTCCAAATCCTTTCAAAAGTATTGGGAATCACTTGAAATATAATAGATGCTAGAATGCCCACGTATCTTGGAAGGCTTGAAGTGCTATAATTAACACAGGTCTTTGGGTAAATGTGATATCTTTTATTAGACCAAATAAATAGTTGGAAAAATTGTTCTTTACAGGCTTTCGGGCACAAACCCCCTTCTTCAGGCATAGTGAGAGTCCACTGGTGCGTATGTGAGCTCTCCTGAGCTGGAATAGAAGAGTAAGCCAATATGCAAAATGCAGGTCTGTGAAAATGCAAACGCATGGCAGGGAAGATCAGAAGAGATGGAAGTTAATGAATTAACACCTGACCTAATGTTTCTTTGAGGTTGAGGCTGGCCTCCCTAGACAGGCTTAGTTGCTTTCTGGGAAAACTCAGGGATAGTAAAGAAAACCAAAGAAAGTTACCTACTTAACAGGAGCTCTGAAATAGGGCCCTGTAATATTAAACACATTTGAACATTCAGTAAGAGGCACAACCATTTTATGCTTAATCTCATTTTAATAAAGCAGCTGTCTGATTTCTCATATTATGCATCCATTCACAATGCACTTTAAATCTTGCCACCCCTAAAGAAAATATTTATATTGTGAATGGTCTGAATTCATCCTGTACCTCACTCTTTCCAAAAAATCTTGTTTTGTCCAGCAGAAACATATTTAACATCTGCTTAAATAGTACAGATATGGGGAATTATGCTCAATTGGCAAAATGGGAGTTTATTTTCCTATGTATATTCACTGTTCCTCTGCTGAGCCAATTGTCAATTAATATTTATGAAGGCACTTTGCAATGGAGATTTCATCCACTAGAAAAAGAAACAGTCACCAAATTATGTCATATATGCCACTGAATGAGTAAATGGTAATAACCTGCAGCAACCACTGAGCTGACTTGGATCTGCTCCACTAATACTGAGGTGTAACCCCATGATTTATCTATTGAGATCTCTATTGTACATCATGTTTCAATTTGAGCTACTTAAAACTAACCAAGTCCAAACACAGCCCAAACCCTCTACTCAAGTTCCAGAGCTGTAGAAAGCTGTGAAATATACTGTTGTTCTTGCTCTATATTTTCTGAGAAGGTTTTTGGTTTGTTTTTGTTTGGTGGTATTGGGGGGGGGGGTATTTGTTTGTATTGGGTTGGGGGTTTTTTTAATCTTTTTAGAAACGTTAGTGGTATTCCAGGGTTTTTTGTTTTTGTTTTTCTTGTTTTGCAATGCATCTCCCTGGGATATGCCAGTCACTTATTTATCATAACGACAACTGCCAAAATCAACTGAGCACCACCAATGGTAACTCTTAGCAAGTGTTGTAGGGGACTAATGCTACTTCATAACTCACTAAATTTAAAGCCTCTTTCAAGGAATGTAAGTTTATTGCAAGCAACATTACAGACTGCATTGTTTTCTGCCTGTTCAATACCTATCCAAGAACTACTTGTGTATCCATTGCAAATTAGAATGTGTGTTTTTTCATAAACACCAAAGTGAAGAGCAATTAAATATTCTATATTGCTGTGTGGCCTCCACATAAATCAAAATCAGAATACGTACTATGTACTTTCTTTATACCACATCCTATCCAGTATTCAAGAATAAAAAGAAAGTGAAACACTCCCTAAAAGTATTTGTTATAGTGCAGTTATAAACACTTTTTCTAAATTAGAGCACCTAAACTGCAGAAGCACTGAACACTCACAATGATTGCACACTTCCTCAGGGGGGCTAAGGCTGTGCGTTGCCTCTGTAAATGGGAGCAATTATCTGGGCACCTTCATTGTCAAATGCTGTTTAATTCCATATATCAGTTATCAGTTTAAATTCCATGCTTAATATTGAGTTTATTTTAATTAAACATGAAGTTGCAGGCAAACCTCAGAAATCATTTAGCAAAAGGAAAAGGGATACATACCATATAGCCTTTATACTCTTGTACCTATGCTAGTGAAGTGTACAAGGCCCACAATTCCCACTTATATAATGCACATTTATAAACTACTCCACACAGCATTAGACAGTTACACCGGTATAACAGGTACCTTGCAATCCTACAGGTTGACCTCCTTTGCCCTTTGGAAAATTGGTTTATACCCACATAGCGGTGCCCAAACCAGGGCACTGCACAGCCATAACTACACTGAGATGGTAAGAGATGTACGCAATAGTTGGTAAACAAGACCTAAGCAGAGCCCTTCCAACAGACTTCATGGTGAGCCTGGCCTAATTTCTGCTTTAGGGCAACTGAATTGTGTAGTGCATTATACCAAAAATTCTTTGGGTGCTTCAAGTTTGTAGAAAAAGGTTTTGTTTGGTTTTGTGGGGCAGGGGTTGTTTGGTTTATCTTTGGGTTTTTTTGCTTCATTTTTTACAAGCGGCTTTGAGTGCCCCAAAATACTTTGAAAAAACTCAACCCAAAAACTATTTCATTTAGGAAATAGTCAGATGTCCAGGGGGCCAATGTGGATCCCATCTGAGGAAATACAGGAGGTACAGGAAGGGGGGGGGGAAGGGGAGAAGAGTGTGAGTGCAACCTATAATCTGCATTTAGTATGCCCAATAGGAGAAACTAGATTTAGAATGGCATGAACATCACCGTTCTTTAAAAGCATGCTCCAAATCTAGGAGCCCCACCCCATCCCTCAAAAAACTGAGGCTTATACACCGTTAATGCTTTCAAGAAAATCTTGTTCGAGAATTTTATTAAAATTAAAGTATAGAATTTCTTATGCTCAATTTGTTATTAAAATAAAATGTTATGTTATCATGCATTTTCAGAGTGCCACCAAACCACAAATCTGAAGTGGATTCCTACACTACAAAGCCACTGGAGGGGGGGGGGGAGAAGGGGGAGGAGGCTGCAGGGGAGGTTTTGCTGCTTCAGACAAATCAGTTTGGGCTTTCAAGCAAACCAAGTCTGAACCAGGAAAGAGGTTTCTGAACACAGGACAAATTATTCAGTTAGATGATTTGGCTAAACTAAAGTAATCCCCAAAATAGTTTTTAAGGAGAGCTAAAAAAAATGGGTGCTAAAATTGCAAAATATAAATTGTCATAACTAAAAATAAATCAAACTTTTTCCTGTGCAAAACTCCAAGTCACTGTATAGCCTCAGTTAAAAACTGTCATGTTTCTCTCCACCCCCATTTGTAAAACGGGGAATATCACTACTTAACCAATAAAGGGTTAATGAGATTCAGTTACTTAATCTCTACATAAGAATTTAAAAACATTGAAGTTTTGCACCACAGCATCAATTTGCATTGAATATTTTCACTGCAGCCATAACAAAAACAGTAAAGCCCAGTCTCTTTTGAAAACAATGTAAACCTCAAATTGCAAGCAGTTTTGCAGAAAAACTCAGGGTGAATGTTATAATAAACGAAGAGCCCTAGCACCTTAATAAAAGGCTGATCTTTTATCATTAGATCAATCAAAGATCATTAGATCTTTGGCACCTTAATAAGAGGCTGGAAGCAGCACTGTGATCACCCTTAAAAAGTTAGCATCTGCATGCAGATCCCACCTTAGTGGTACCAAAAAAAATACACAGGATACATGAAATGTGAACAACTATGCCTAAAACAGAACTCAGGAACACCATTCTTGTTAGAAGGTGATGAACACCACAACAAAAATCAGATGTTCTCTCAGTAATCACCATTTTTTCAGGTCTTACTTCAGCCTGGTAAAAACTGGATTGCCCTTTCTTTACTGCTCCAAGTTCCACCCCTGTGCTCAGCACTGGAGTAGATAGCACCCCTATGGAAAAACGGGAAGGCTTTCCCTCCCAATATTCAGCAGCAGGCTGAGACTTAATCATTTTATTCTCTAGGAAACAGTGAAGGAAATCCACCAAATCATGAATAAAGCTAGTTACCCTCTCCCTTAAGGCAAGCAACCTGCACTAGTGCTGACCAGGGGGGCAATTCATGTCATTAGCACAGAACACCCAAGAGGCTGTGAATTTGTAAGTCTGCAATCCCAGAGAGCTGCTTAGCAGACAAAGAAAAACTTAGAAGTCATTCTGCTAGAAATGCAGCCTTTTTTTTTTTTTTTT
>NW_005842880.1:131796-141138 GCF_000455745.1 Alligator sinensis
TATAGGATGGACAGCCAGTCAGAAGATTTTAACTAGGCACGTTCACTTCTTAAAGGAGAGAACTGTCAATCCAGTTTTAAACTTAAGTAAGAGAAAGACTGTTTTACTATATGCTAAAGCTTTTTAAAAGGTTTAGCACATTCCAGTCACATCCTGGGCAGGGGGGTTGTGGGGAGAAGGGGGAGGAAGAATCAAAATCACTGAAAGACACACACACACACGAAGATTTTAACTAGGCACGTTCACTTCTTAAAGGAGAGAACTGTCAATCCAGTTTTAAACTTAAGTAAGAGAAAGACTGTTTTACTATATGCTAAAGCTTTTTAAAAGGTTTAGCACATTCCAGTCACATCCTGGGCAGGGGGGTTGTGGGGAGAAGGGGGAGGAAGAATCAAAATCACTGAAAGACACACACACACACACACACACACACAAAAATATCGAAGGGGGCTCATGAATGTAGATAATACAATATTTGTTGTTTCACTCTGTTCCCACCATCTGTCCTTTTCAATACACTAAATATCACTGAGAAAAGCATACAGCTGTAAAATGTAACACCATGGGAACAAACATCCATATAAAAAATACACCACAAAATCTGTGGATACATTTTCATAACAAAGTGCAGAGTCAGACAAGGAGAAATATGGCTTGCAGAATTTATACCACAAACCAGGAAAAAGGGGAACTGAAAGCTAGTATGTGGGGGTGGTGTTTTGGCTGCAGCATGCCATATGGCCAAGGAGGAAACTCAGTTGTCTAAACCAACATTAACTGAATTGACTTGCATACAAAGTCAATGCAAAATGACATTAAAAAAATGAAATGAGAAAGGAAATGAAAAACAACATTAAACCATCGTCTTTTCTTGATGTTGGCTGGAGGAGACTTAAAAAGGCATCTTGGCTAAAACTATTTAATAGTCAGTTTTATCGGGCAGTTAAGAGTTGGAGCCTATTTAAAATGAGGACACTTTTTCTTTTCTAAAAAAAGTCTGCAAGCACAAATGCTGTTTAAGAACAAGAGTTTAATTTAAACATTTGATGGGACTCTTGCGTGAATTAGGTCGGGGAAAGGAAACTGGAATGTACAAGCCAGGTGATCACACCATCAAACTGTTTACGTCTTATACACAATGTATTTGACTTACCTAAAACGTTGAGCCTGCTGAGCTAGAGGTCCTGGATACCTTCTGTTTGGAGACTGGTAAAGCTGAGAAAGGATGGCCTGGTTGGTTTTTTGGCTTGGATTGTTAGCAAACTTTACAGTGATGGGCTCTGTGGCACCTGGAGGTTTTTGGCCATTCAAGCCTTTGATAGCTTCTTCTGCTTCAATCCGCTTGTCAAATCGGATGAAGCCTACACCCCTTGATACTCCTGTGTAGGGTGAAGAACACACTAGTTGTTTGATGCCAAGCCTTGCAACCTGAATGAGTTTCTGTAGGTTACTAGAACTAAGCATTACTATTATGCTCGGAGCAGCACATACCTAGTTCTTGTAAAAAGTACAAAAATATTAATTCTACCCAAATTTCAGTATGTACAGATGTAATAGACTACACAGCACTTCAGTACTAGTTTGTATAGAAATGATACTAATGTATTTAGAGGTGGGGCTAAAGGGGGAAAGACACAGCAAATCCATCCAAATACAATTCAAAGTTAAGAACACGTACTTTAAAATTATATATCAAAATATATATATATTTTGAAGTATCAGCTGATTCTAGTTTTACCTTATAACAGTTCCTTGTGTAGTGGTGGAAAGGTGGGGCAGGGGGATTGAACTGTGCTAGGCACCTTTCAGGCATCTGAATTCAACAGAATCTAGTGGTTTGCTCCCTAACAGCAAGGGATAACTTCTGTGCTTCTACAGCACCTGCTCTGACCAATGTAGGGATGGCACTTGAGCAAAAATGACTGAACTTTTAATATACATAAAAATGAAGCACAAGTTCTGGGTTGCAGTCACATTAATTGCTGTGATATTAGCATTCAGTATTTATACTCCTATAACTTGATGCTCAGTTTAAGATTGGAAGGAGCTAATCCAAACTCTCCATAGCCACAGATTGTTCATGATTAGTTGAGGAAGGAATAGGTGACATGGAAATACCTCCAAGGGGTGCGGAGTAAGAGGTATAATTATACAGCTGGTAAAGAGAAGCAATGTGCATCAGCCAAGAGTTATAAAGAAATAAGGGAACACAGAGCCCAACACCACACAAAATGGCTCAAAAAAAACTTATTGAAAAAGGAAGAAACTTGCAACTGAATAAGCTAGAAACATCTATTCACAGGCTTATTACATATTGATTTATCAGTGAAGAGACACGAAAATTTAGACGTAAAAACGTATTCTGTTCATAAACAATGACAACTTAAGCTATCAAAATGACAAAGAACAAGAGTAAAGAAGTTTTAAGAGCTGAATGTCACAGCCTCAACGTTGCATTGCTCATCTGTCAGTTTGTGTCAGCCTTATTATTCAAGCCATCTTGAATTGAACTCTTTCTTCCTCCTTCAAAATAGTTTTAAAAAGCCAAAATGCCTGCATAATACTTCTCCAGGAATAGACAGTTCACATTAAGGTTCATGAAAAATGTATATTTACAGTGAGCTGCACACTGTGTATATTTACACATTTTAGAAGTGTATTCTCCTGTATATTTTGACATTTACCAGGCCATACATATTTTTTGCACCTGGATACACAAGACATTAAGTGAATAGAACCAGGGACTACAAATCTGAGCTCTAACTCTGACTAACACTACATCTACTGACTAGTAATAATACCTATAACTAAATTAGTTCATGCTGTTACAAAATTACATAAATTCTAGTGGTCACATATTAGATAGCTTCTAATAAGATAATGAAGTCAATAACAGAAGTTGCTTTCAACAGGTGATTCAATGAACATTTAAGTCTTATAAAATATTTGTACACACACCACCTTAAAACTGGTCTTTGTGAAACAAGCTCCTACCATATGCAATTCTAATACGTTTTTTACTGTAATTGTAGATTAAATACTGGTTTTGCAATTGAGATCTCACAAACTTGTTTTTGCTTTTCTTCTATATTTACTGACTTCAAATCTTCTTGTTTAGAGGACAAATTAAAGTCAAACGCAAAAGGAAAAATGGTCCTTTCCCAAGATCTTGGAAGATTAACATTGATGTTACTAAGCTGACACCATGGAAGAACATAGTATTAAAAAGGTGTACTGAGACTGGAGGTAGTGAAAAAAAAAGGGAAGAAAGGGCCTGCAAGTTTAGACAATTGAGAATCCTTATTCTAATCTCCAGCCCCATTCACATATTGGATAAATACATTTCTACGGAAATGCTGCCTCTTTTTATAAAAGGTGATAACCTTTATAGAGAAGCCATGCTATAGACAAAGATAAACTAGTTACTACTGCTTCTGAAATTGAGAACAGTTATTTGAGCCATCATGAATACATAAAACACAGATACTTGTGCATACCTGACCACAAAAAATGCGCCATGAGACACTTTTTCCATCCATTCTATATTTAAGAGGCGTGTGGTAATAATGTAAACCTAACCTACCAGAGTTTACTTTGCTTTTTAAAAGTACTACCAAGCAAAGAATGTTATCTGCTTTTTTAAAAAACTCCAAATTCATATTCTTCAGTGTGCCCATAGTTGATGAAGCAACCTTGAAAACAGTTTTAACAGCAATTACCAGTTTGGGTCTTGTGTAATCCTAGCCTCAGAGAACCAGCTGTGCATTTCTGCATTAAAAAAAATGTATTTTTTTTTCATAAGAAAGATTGTTTATTAGCATTTTATAAGGAGCATGGGGACTATTTCCACGCAGCAGCTTGGAAATGAAGATTATAGCAGCTGTAAATTTATTACAAGCCATGAAACAGGCTTCAAACCTGCACCTTCAGGGTGGAAATGACTCAGGCTGGCTCACTACACTCCACAATCTATTTTTGTCCATGCATATTTATGAACAATTCCAGCAGAAAATTGCATTTTCTGGCCCACATATACCTTTGATATGTTCTGGAGGCAAGACTGCTGTATTGGAAGGTGAAATATTTCACAACCTGCCAGTCTGAGAAAGTGAAAGAGACAGCGCAGAACAGCTGCTTACTTACCAGTGACTTGGTCAACTAGAATACGAGAAGTAATAATGCGTCCATATTGGGAGAAGAGCTGCTCCAGTTCCTTTTGGGTCATTGTTTTTGGAAGCCCACTGACATACAAATTTGCATCTCTGATGGAAGCTGAACTTGGTCGTGCATACGAAACCTCAAGAAAAACAGAACAGCTTTAAATTATTTTTGTGATAACTGTGTAAGAGTAATGAGACAATGTACACCTTTTATTTATTCAAAACAATGAAATGATTTCAAACTAAAAAAAAACATTATTTGACAAAGCTACTTAAAAATCATTTTCTAAAAAGGCAAATATCAAAAGAATGCAAAAAACAAGGAATACTTATCGACTATACCACATCAGGTCTATTTTATTTTTAAACAGTAAACTACAGCAAAGCAGGGAAAGACGAGATGAATCAACTTGTGAAACTCAGCAGCATATATTTGTTTGGGGTGGGGGAGGGGGGTGACTGGGGGAGAAGAGGGGTAGGCAGGGGAAAGGAGGGTAAGAGAAAAAGAGAGAATTTTTAATCATGAAAAAGCAAATTTTACATTCTTTTCATTAAAATTTCAAATCCTCTTACATACTGAAACCTAAAAAGTTAAAATATTGATATCAAGTTCATAAATGTGTTGAAATAGAACATACAAGGCATTTGCAGCTTTGCTAAGTGCTAACCTAACCCTACTGTGCACTTGTCAGGCTAATCTCCCAAATAAAATACAAATCATTTCTAGATAAAAACTTGGCTGAAAACACTGCAAACATTTTACCTCTCTTAAAGGTAAGGTTTTTATGTATACCTTGACTATTCATCCTGTTCAACCGAATGCCAAAATGACAATAGGCATTTAGATTCTCCTGGACATCAGATTGTGGTGGCAACGGTCAATCTTCCTGGATCATGGTGTATGCATGAGGGCCACCCAGACCTTTGATGCATATGCCTGGGCAGGAATTTTTGGAGGAGCGGAGGCTAGACATCAGATACTAGGAATTCGAACCACATACTTTATGAAGGAGCACTCAAAAGGAGAAGAAACAAAAAGCATGTCCCCTAGCTACAAAAGAAGAAAATATCTGCCAAGATTTTCAAGTATGACTGTGAATACGTCAGCAAAAATGATGAACACCCAATGGTTCTTGTTAAATGCTATATAGATCATTTATCACCTTTGTTGTTCAGTACATGGCTCGAGTGAAGCATATACACAAACCAGAAGAGGTGACAACGCATCATTTATCCTGTTTTAAAGTTAAGCCTACCTATGGCTAAAACTTGTTCCCGCATCACTTTTGATCAGTTTCCTGCATGGTCACTTAGCAGTTATCCAATCCTAAAACCCTAGAGACTGTGCTATTTTGGGTTCCACCTTCAAAAAATTAAAAATTGGTTAGGACTGATTTTCTACTCCTTTGTGCCAGAACTTCAGAGACAAAATGTATGTGAACAAGTCTTCCTTGTATTCCAACCCCCCCCCCTGCAAAAGACTGTCTATTTTTTAAAGTGAGGACATACTGTGGATCCCAACGAAGCTTCTGGGCATGCAAAAATATCTGTTACAAATACATATTTAAGTCAAAAAGGAGAGAGACGAGTGTGTTCCAGTGCATATGCAGATTATACAGGACTATAGTATCTGCATTTTAGATAAACAGGAGTACCTATCCTCTGCCATAATACAAGCCTGCCTAAACTTATGAACGTTTTCTTATTTGTTTCTAATCTTTATGGTGGGTAGTATTTTCTGCCCATTTTAAAAACAGGTCCAAAGCATCAAGCATGCCAACTTTCAGTTGGCCTGCACACAACTTCCATATGTGTTTGAAAATCTTCCCCACCAAGTCTGTTTCATTGGGGTTTGGCGGTTGGGCAATTGCTAGGAGTAGCCAACGACAGAGCACTGGAGTGGGACTAAATCATCTGCATTATCATCTTCTAAATTTGGTTACTGACCTGCCACGTAAGCTTGTACAAAACAGTTCACTCCCCTGTACCCCAGACCCTCATCTATGAAAATTATACTTACCTCCTATATAAAAATGTATTTATTTGAGATCTACAGGTAAACAGCGCCAAAAAGGAGGTAGGTAGCATTACATGACAAAATAAGCTTTCCTGCAAAGGAGTTACCTTGAAGTTATGCTATTTCAAACACTATGAAATATCGTAACTGCATGGAAGTCAGTAATTTTCCTTGTTACAGGAATCTAAAATGTGAACATCTCAGTAAGACCAATCAGCACCACCAATAAAAATGTGTCCGGTTGCACAGAACAGGGAAAGAATGAATGCCTTAAGAAAGCTCTGTTAAACTGTAGTGTTAGTTTGCCCTTCCAGTTAACCAGCAAAGTAAGTAGAGATTAAAAGAGCAGTCAAAAGTGAGCACTGCATTATTCCGAAGTGGCACCTACATGAAGTTCTAATTCTACAAATCGCAGATCCACATTCTAGATCAAGGGCAGCCAATCAGCAGCATGAGCAGCCTGCATGTGGCATTCTGCACACCAGGGAAGGAACAGAGAGAACAACAACAGATCAGGCAGGGAGCAATTAGAGTGGCAGATGAAATCAGGGAAGGGATAAACATAGTATTCAGGGAGGCTGTGGGGCTTAATTTGAGCATGCTTATGAAAAAGGTTGGCCCCACAACTGCAGATATTTTCCCTTTGTATGCTAGTCAACTTTTATACTGGTATTAAGGTTGCAATAGTAGAATTGATTATGACCTTTTCATGGCATCACATAGAAGCTCTACATGCACCAAGTATTGGTAACAATTTCTATGTTTTTTTGTGGGGGGAAACAACAGAGCAGAGATGGGGACAGATAAACAATAAGCTGGAATGCCTTTTGCAGTAGATTCACTACTCCATAGAAATCTTAATTCATGAGCAATTTTATCCATGTTAGAAAAAGTGACAGAGGAATGTTACTGAAATCTTTTTGCCAATCATGCTAAGGTGTACCATGCCCTCCCTCAGGGGAACACCTGCAAAGTTAAGGACCAAAATTACTACTAACTGAACTGAAGAAAATGTTAGAAGAAAGCTCTTTCAATTAAGACTTAGACAAACTCCTCCATGACCGCTTCAGGCTGGACATAAGGAAGAATCTCTTTACTGTCCGAGCCAAGGTCTGGAATAAACTGCTGTCGGAGGTGGTTCTAGCACCTACTTTGAGACATTTGGATGCTTACCTTGCTGAGATCTTATTACCACAGCTGATTTCCTGCCCCTGGGGCAGGGAGCTGGACTTGAAGATCTTCCAAGGTCCCTTCCAGCCCTAACGTGTATGAAATATATGAAACTTGGAATTGGGGTAACTGGCTCCAAACTCTACAATAGACTAGATGACAACAATGTCAAGGCATTTTGCTTCTGTAAAGAATGGGATTGAGGTGCCCCGAGAAAAAAAAAAAAAAAACACCTCAAGAGCTGAATGCAAAACACTCAAATGTTATTACAATGGGGCCACTAAAAATGTATTCTATAGCAGGTTCTGTACCTGCAGGATTTATGCACCACTCCAAAACCTTGTTTTTCATTGCAAGTAAATTGTTTCTAGCTTCTACAGTTTGCTTAGCACTGGAAAATACAAGGATATTGGCTTCTCAAATGTGCCGACAATCTGGGGAGAAAAAGTTTGAGAGAAAATTGGGCCAATAATCTTAGAACAAGACAAAAAGGAGAGAGAAAACCACTATTTGTAAACTAGTTAACTAACATAGCGACCCCCAACAGGAAAAAACTAATTGCAAAAGGCTTCTCAGGCATATATTTTGATGGGAGGAAAGTTCCAATCCAGCCTGACAAAAAAATTTATGGGATCAGAGGCCCAGAAAATTAAAATACCCTGCTTGGAAAATAGCAAAAAAAAAATAAACACCTTGTTGTTAAGAAAATAGCCACTGCAGTAAATAAATCTGGAGTAATTTCAGATCTATAAAATCCAGTTCTGTGGAGACAGGCTATCTTATGATTATGCAAAGAACTAGCAGTACTTGTAAGAAAAAGTGAAACCAGAAGTGCCCATCGTGGCACTTCTGGTTTCTCTGAGCCCCACGGCAAAGCAGCCTGCACTGCCAAGCCCCCACGGTCCAGGGGCATAACAAGTTATGTGGGGCCCTCCTCCCTGTCCCACATGGCCCCACGGGACGAGCAGCAACGCGGCAGGAGGGACATAATGCTGCGGGGGGGCCAGAGGGACACCCTAGACATGGCAGGAGAAGCGGCGGCTGAGGCCTCTCAATTAAACAGCATATTTTGTTATCCGGCATCCCCCATTCCCAGGGGATGCCGGATAACAGAGCTTTTACTGTAGTTTTAAAAAAAATCAGCTAAAATTCTATAACTTCCATGTGTCAGGTATCTAGGTTGTAGCCATATTAATCTAGAAGTCCTGAGTGCAAAGACCAGGTAACGCATTTTTCTAAGGGTCAGTGTTTTCCTACTGAATATACTATACATCTCCAGCTGAGCTAAACCCAAAAACCTCAAAATACATGGATTGCTGCTGCTTCTTGGTAAAAAGGAACTTTTGAACCATTTCACAGAAGCAAAATTTATAAAATAATGGGCAGACAAGGTTCCTTGGGTGAATTTGATATCTTTTATTAGACCAACCCAAATGGTTGGAGAATAGTTATTAAGCAAGCTTTCGGGTTCAAAAACCCTTCGTCAGGCTCAGGAAGCTACAGCAGTTGGTGTGTGCTCTTCCTGGATGGAATGAAAAGTCAAGAAGCCAGGGGCTGGGCTGGGCGGGGGAGTCAGTTGCCAGGCAGATTATAATGTATCAAAAATCCAATGTCTATGTTTAGTCCCTGATCTCTAGTATCCAGCAGGTTGATGAAATGGAGCTCGTAGGCTCGTCTCTGGGATGTGTTGTGTAAATTTCCCTTGAGGATCAGGACTGAGAGATTGGAGAGAGAGTGGCCCTCCTGTGAGAAATGTGCCCCCACCGGCAATTGGGTGTTTCTGTCTTTGATGGATTTCCGGTGTGCATTCATTCTGGTGCGCAGTTGTTGTCTGGTCTCTCCTACATATCTTCCATCAGGGCATTTGGTGCATTGGTGTGGGGTGTAGGAATAGTGGGGGTGGTGGAGATGTGGGGGCAGGTTTTGCATTGCTTGTCATGGCACGGTCTGGATCCTTTTGGTGTGTTCTGGGGTTGAGGAAGTTTGCTTCTGGTG